>NC_092248.1:26325819-26443319 GCF_036320965.1 Panulirus ornatus | reverse complement strand
TTATACAATTTGTATAGACTTTCACTAATATTAAGTTTATAACTCTTAGTGTATTCAATAATTGAAGATTCAATGATATTTCTCTTGTTACTGGAGTTAGAATCAATAATCAATGACCTTGCTTCAGTCAATAAAAAAAATATATTCATATATATATATATATATATATATATATATATATATATATATATATATATATATATATATATATATATATATATATATATATATATATATATATATTTTTTTTTTTTTTTTTTTTTTTGCCGCTGTCTCCCGCGTTTGCGAGGTAGCGCAAGGAAACAGACGAAAGAAATGGCCCAACCCACCCCTATACACATGTATATACATACGTCCACGCACGCAAATATACATACCTACACAGCTTTCCATGGTTTACCCCAGACGCTTCACATGCCCCGAGTCAATCCACTGACAGCATGTCAACCCCGGTATACCACATCGATTCAATTCACTCTATTCCTTGCCCTCCTTTCACCCTCCTGCATATTCAGGCCCCGATCACACAAAATCTTTTTCACTCCATCTTTCCACCTCCAATTTGGTCTCCCTCTTCTCCTCGTTCCCTCCACCTCTGACACATATATCCTCTTGGTCAATCTTTCCTCGCCCATTCTCTCCATGTGCCCAAACCATTTCAAAACACCCTCTTCTGCTCTCTCAACCACGCTCTTTTTATTTCCACACATCTCTCTTACCCATACTTTACTTACTCGATCAAACCACCTCACACCACACATTGTCCTCAAACATCTCATTTCCAGCACATCCATCCTCCTGCGCACAACTCTATCCATAGCCCACGCCTCGCAACCATACAACATTGTTGGAACCACTATTCCTTCAAACATACCCATTTTTGCTTTCCGAGATAATGTTCTCGACTTCCACACATACTTCAAGGCTCCCAGAATTTTCGCTCCCTCCCCCACCCTATGATCCACTTCCGCTTCCATGGTTCCATCCGCTGTCAGATCCACTCCCAGATATCTAAAACACTTTACTTCCTCCAGTTTTTCTCCATTCAAACTTACCTCCCAATTGACTTGACCCTCAACCCTACTGTACCTAATAACCTTGCTCTTATTCACATTTACTCTTAACTTTCTTCTTTCACAAACTTTACCAAACTCAGTCACCAGCTTCTGCAGTTTCTCACATGAATCAGCCACCAGCGCTGTATCATCAGCGAACAACAACTGACTCACTTCCCAAGCTCTCTCATCCACAACAGACTTCATACTTGTCCCTCTTTCCAAAACTCTTGCATTCACCTCCCTAACAACTCCATCCATAAACAAATTAAACAACCATGGAGACATCACACACCCCTGCCGCAAACCTACATTCACTAAGAACCAATCACTTTCCTCTCTTCCTACACGTACATATGCCTTACATCATCGATAAAAACTTTTCACTGCTTCTAACAACTTGCCTCCCACACAATATATTCTTAATACCTTCCACAGAGCATCTCTATCAACTCTATCATATGCCTTCTCCAGATCAATAAATGCTACATACAAATCCATTTGCTTTTCTAAGTATTTCTCACATACATTCTTCAAAGCAAACACCTGTTCCACACACCCTCTACCACTTCTGAAACCACACTGCTCTTCCCCAATCTGATGCTCTGTACATGCCTTCACCCTCTCAATCAATACCCTCCCATATAATTTACCAAGAATACTCAACAAACTTATACCTCTGTAATTTGAGCACTCACTCTTATCCCCTTTGCCTTTGTACAATGGCACTATGCACGCATTCCGCCAATCCTCAGGCACCTCACCATGAGTCATACATACATTAAATAACCTTACCAACCAGTCAATAATACAGTCACCCCCTTTTTTAATAAATTCCACTGCAATACCATCCAAACCTGCTGCCTTGCGTAAGACAAGGGAGCAAATGGGAACTTCAGTGAAGGGCGCAAATGGGGTGGTGATAACAAGTAGTGGTGATATGAGAAGGAGATGGAGTGAGTATTTTGAAGGTTTGTTGAATGTGTTTGATGATAGAGTGGCTGATATAGGGTGTTTTGGTCGAGGTGGTGTGCAAAGTGAGAGGGTTAGGGAAAATGATTTGGTAAGCAGAGAAGAGGTAGTAAAAGCTTTGCGGAAGATATATATATATATATATATATATATATATATATATATATATATATATATATATATATATATATATATATATATATATATATATATATATATATATATATATATATATATATATATATATATATATATATATATATATATATATATATATATATATATATATATATATATATATATATATATATATATATATATATATATATATATATATATATATATATATCTGGTTGCGAGGCATGGGCTGTAAATAGTGTTGTATGGAGAAGGGTGGATGTGTTGGAAATAAAATGTTTGAAGACAATATGTGATGTGAGCTGGTTTGATCGAGTAAGTAATAAAAGGGTAATAATGAAAGGTAATAATGAAAGGGTAATAATGAAAACGTAATAAAAGACTGTGGTTGAGAGAGCAGAAGAGGGTGTGTTGAAATGGTTTGGACACATGAAGAAAATGAGTGAGGAAAGATTGACAAAGAGGATATATGTGTCATAGGTAGAGAGAACAAGGCGAAGCGAGAGACCAAATTGGAGGTGGAATGATGGAGTTAAGAATATTTTGAGCAATCGGGACTTGAACATTCAGGAGCGTGAGAGGCGTGCAAGGAAGAGTAAATTGGAACGACGTGTTATACCGCGGTCGACATGCTTTCAATGGACTGAACCAGGGCATGTGAAGCGTCTAGGATAAACCACGAAAAGTTTTGTGGGGCCTGGATAGGGAGCTGTAGTTTCGGTGCATTACACATGACAGCTAGAGACTGAGTGTAAACGAATATGGCCATTTTTGTCTGTTTTCCTAGCGCTGCCCCTCTGAAGCAGGGGGTAGTGATGCTGTTTCCTGCGGGACGGGGCAGTGCCGGGAATAGATGAAGGCAAGTAAGTATGATTAGGTACATGTGCATATATGTATATATTTGTGTGTGTGTGTGTGTATGTAGATATGTATATGCATGTATTTGTGCGTGTATGGACATTTATATTTACCAAATGGCGTCCCAGCTGCGTCTCTTCGTTGTATATCAACTGCCTGTTATATTTCTTTCTTGTATCTCCCCTGGATCATGATGTGATTATTACACGAAAGTGCACTTGGAAGCTTATCGTGTTTCATTTCCCCCGTGGACTCATAAGAATATACTTAATCACGCGGTCAGTTGTACTTTATTTTTCATGGCTGCCATATGGAAATCCTTAATGCCAAGGGAAATCTGTAAAATACGTATCATAGTCATCTTATATTAACTTTTTTGTCGTACAAACTTTACCACAATGAAGTTTTGACGAACAATTTTACATCCAGAGATAGCCATTACGATCGGTGTTACATGTATTTCGCTGGTCTCCCCTGGAGCAACTATCTTGGTCCATCTGACTGGGAGAATGCTCAGTTACAGAGCAGAGGATGGACAATTTACGATTTGAAATGCTGCAGAGAGATCAGGGACGCAAACGTTCCGCACCTGCTAGTGGAGGCGAGTTTCCTTGTTCCTCCTGGGAAGGACATTGGACTTTCTCACACAGGATCCGCTCGATGTTGAGTGGATTTAATCTACTTTTCTAAAACCTTTCGGGATGAAGGATGAAAAAGTAGACGCAACGTATCTAGAGCAAATGTTTCATAACAAAAAAAGACGTTTTGGTATACTCACACATTCTATGATACATGGATGTTCAATGATCAAAGAATCCTCGGGACATATGAAGTCCCAAATATGAAAAGGAATCTTCCTACCTCGAGCTCCTGCAGAAGTTCCAGGAACATTACGAGCTTCGTTGGTTCCAGCAACTTTCATGACTGGATAACTTGAGGTCCAGATATTCACCAAGTCAGGCACTTGAACACCTGATGACGTTCATCGTATCATGGCGTTCGACCAAATCCTTTTACGATGATTCCTATTCTAGGATTCACAGATATTCCACTAAAAGTGCAAGTATTCACTAGAACGTAAGGCTTTCATGAAAACGCTAGAGAGTCCTATGAAATTCCTAGGTCAGATCAGCTCACTATATGGAGATATTCGAGATCTATGGACACTTCTGAACAATTGCAAATCTCTGGACTTGAAAGCACTCCAGGATTCAAAGACTTGAAGGTTTTAAAGAATTCTTGGACATGTATATATCATCTCAGAGTATACATATGTTTGATTTATTTCTCGTTTACTGATATTATGACCTGAACTGAATCTGAATCTGAAAATCTGGAGGTGAATGAAGGGAGATATATGAAAATTTTTGAGACTATTTATTGATACTTCCACTACAGTAACAAAGCGAGAGTAGCTACGATACTTTCAAGTGGTGGGCGTTGAGCTGCACGTGAAAAGACCAGCGCAACACCCGAGTGCTGTCGGAGATATATGTCGAGTGTTGAGCTGCACATGACCAGGAGAAGACAACACCTTAGAGTGTTGCATGAATCGCATGCAGGATGATGGTTTGCAACACTCGACATTTCTGCCAGAACAGAGTGTAACAACCCTCTTAACCAACCCAGGGCAATATTTCCAACACTGATAAGTACTATGTACATCACATGAAATATATATCTATATGCTTACTCTATTTACATAATAAACAGCACATTAATATACATAAATATACATTGTTTTCCATGATACCCTCGTCATGCGGATGAGCAACACTCATCCCATACACTCTGTGATAAGCTTATAAAACAATCAAAACATTATTTATGGCTGGCTGACGGCTAGGTCCGGTATCAAAAAGTGAGAAATATTATGGCCAAGTGTGACATCACACATGGTGTTAAAAGGGCATTGTGAACCGTTTGCTGAGGTGTGATGTTTATGGCGGACTGTGACTTTAGCAGGATGTTGTGACCGGAGATGACGTATATTTTATCATGTGAAGTTGTGTTATGATATATGAAGTGTAGGGAGGCTATGGTGCCAAGATAGATTATGACATCTGTAGTGAGATGTGATGGATGATGGGGAAAGACGTCTTGGAAGGCTGTGATGTCTTGAAAGGTTATGATATTTGTGATTAGACTTGATACTCTATGATGAGGTATGATTGACTTCAGTGTGATGTCTTGGTAGCGTCCAACATACGTAGTAAAACGTGACATTTGTGGTAATGTATGTTATTTTTCAACAAGATATGTTATATTGGTATGATGTAATGTCAAGGTATTGTAGAACATTTGTGGTAATGTATGTTATTTTTCAACAAGGTATGTTGTCTTGGTATGATGTAATGTCAAGGTATCGTATAACATCTGTGGTAAGGTGTGCTGTCTGTGGATTGGAGAGACATTGTATTTTTGGATATAGCGTCAAGGTATGAGATGCTGTCGAAATAGCGTGTGACGTCTCTAATTCGGTGTAACATCGTAACGTGACGTAATAAATCTAATTTGGATGTAACGCTTAGGTACTTGTGACATCTTTCTTAATGTAGGACACTGTGATGAAGTATGATGTTAAGATAGAATAGAGTGCATAGGTAATAAGTGACAATTTGACATCATATGATATGGTATTTCATGTAAGTAGAACGTGATATCATTTGCAGGATGTGATAGAGTGACAACATGCATTAGAGTGCAATATATCTGAGGAGGTTGTGATATCTGAGGAGGTTGTGATATCTGAGGAGGTTGTGATATCTGAGGAGGTTGTGATATTTAAGAAAGATATGACATCTGTGTGTGACTTCTGAGCAGCATGACTTAATGTTTACATAGGGTGTAGCATATATGGCACAGAAGGCCAAGTCTTATTATCGCGTAGCGTTAGATGTCGTCTGGGGTGCGACCTCCCCGAGCCTCTCCTCGCTCACCCGACCTCCGCTAGTTCATCATCTGTGCTCCGGCTGGAGTGTGAAGAGGAGACCAAGAGTCTGTAACAACACCAGCAGGAGTGACATGCAATGGCTGGCTCTGCTGCCACCGCCGGTCTGCATAGCTGCCGGCTGCTCTCCTGCAGGAAGTACAACACAACATGAGGAATATCCTCGACTCACTCCCTCCCTCCCTCAGCCTACTCTACAATACACGGCAGCATTCACTATTTTTGTAGCAGTACCACAATCTTGTGTCTGTAAGCTCACAATGTTCAAGAAATTCTCATGTTTAGTTTTGCATACACCAAACTGTTCACATGACTCCACTTACGGCTCTCAAGAACTTTAGGATAATATTAAAGATAATGTATTCATAACCAGTATCTGTTGTTGATGTTAACGCCAATAATTGGTCATTTCAATGCACATTAACAAACGTCAGAATAATGCTGAGTTTCATTACATAGATCTGTTCTATTCTTAATTCTACCTTATACCTTTTTCGATTCAGCTTCTGAAGGGAATCTTTGTACGACCATCTATCAATACATAAGTAGATTCAGAAGTGAAAGCACGGAAGATCGAGCCACTTACACGTGCCTTTCATATTCTCATTGCAAATAATACACCATCACTTAAGACCTAAAACAGAAATTCAGTAAGTAAAAAGATGATCTAATTTTCACAAAACAGATATACCCTTGGAATACCAGCTCATCGCAAGTTTTAATGATGAACATGAAGAACCAAAACTTTTTTCATCGATACATCTATACATCCTCTGAGTTGATACATCTATATATCCTCTGAGTTGATACATCTATACATCCTCTGAGTTGATACATCTATACATCCTCTGAGTTGATACATCTATACATCCTCTGAGTTGATACATCTATACATCCTCTGAGTTGATACATCTATACATCCTCTGAGTTGATACATCTATACGTCCTCTGAGTTGATACATCTATACATCCTCTGAGTTGATACATCTATACATCCTCTGAGTTGATACATCTATACATCCTCTGAGTTGATACATCTATACATCCTCTGAGTTGATACATCTATACATCCTCTGAGTTGATACATCTATACATCCTCTGAGTTGATACATCTATACATCCTCTGAGTTGATACATCTATACATCCTCTGAGTTGATACATCTATACATCCTCTGAGTTGATACATCTATACATCCTCTGAGTTGATACATCTATACATCCTCTGAGTTGATACATCTATACATCCTCTGAGTTGATACATCTATACATCCTCTGAGTTGATACATCTATACATCCTCTGAGTTGATACATCTATACATCCTCTGAGTTGATACATCTATACATCCTCTGAGTTGATACATCTATACATCCTCTGAGTTGATACATCTATACATCCTCTGAGTTGATACATCTATACATCCTCTGAGTTGATACATCTATACATCCTCTGAGTTGATACATCTATACATCCTCTGAGTTGATACATCTATACATCCTCTGAGTTGATACATCTATACATCCTCTGAGTTGATACATCTATACATCTTCTGAGTTGATACATCTATACATCCTCTGAGTTGATACATCTATACATCCTCTGAGTTGATACATCTATACATCCTCTGAGTTGATACATCTATACATCCTCTGAGTTGATACATCTATACATCCTCTGAGTTGATACATCTATACATCCTCTGAGTTGATACATCTATACATCCTCTGAGTTGATACATCTATACATCCTCTGAGTTGATACATCTATACATCCTCTGAGTTGATACATCTATACATCCTCTGAGTTGATACATCTATACATCCTCTGAGTTGATACATCTATACATCTTCTGAGTTGATACATCTATACATCCTCTGAGTTGATACATCTATACATCCTCTGAGTTGATACATCTATACATCCTCTGAGTTGATACATCTATACATCCTCTGAGTTGATACATCTATACATCCTCTGAGTTGATACATCTATACATCCTCTGAGTTGATACATCTATACATCCTCTGAGTTGATACATCTATACATCCTCTGAGTTGATACATCTATACATCCTCTGAGTTGATACATCTATACATCTTCTGAGTTGATTCTTTCTAATACACGATTATTGTCTTAAAGTTAAATGTGACTGCGTAACTTACATTGCTGGGAGTGATTGTACAGAACTCTATATTTTCATGAAAAGATTATCTTTCTTTGATAAAAGCAAGATGACACATTCATTACCTTCAGCAAACATTGGTTAATGTTATTTGTTTAGCCCTAGTTTGGTTCGACTTCCTTTGTTTTGAAAAATCATATTACTTCACTTGTTTATTGTACGTTTCCTCGTTAATGCTCCAGTAGGCTTTGAACCATCTTCACAAGACTGCAAGTCAGTGACAACATCAACTACAACTATGTTTTTCTTGCTGTAGTACACACTTGCCGTCCCTCGAAATACAGTAATATCTGGCTCTTCTCTGAAGTTTATGTTTCTGTTCTTTCTTAAGAAGCACATCAGTCTCCACAATATAAAACTTCCTTCAACAATCAGTTTCAACAGTTCAGCTAAAATGTCAACAAACACTCTCCTTGATTACATGCATCGTTCGCACTCACCTTTTTGTGGTGTCTCAGCTTCTCCTCCTCGTCAGATCCATCCATCTGCAACGCCTCATCTCCTACATGATGATGCTCCACACCCCCTGTGTCTTACAACGCCATGATGCTCCACACCCTCTCACACCCACAACAACATGATGCTCCACACCCTCTCATACCCACAACAACATGATGCTCCACACCCTCTCATACCCACAACAACATGATGCTCCACACCCTCTCACACCTACAACAACATGATGCTCCACACCCTCTTTGTCTTACAACGCCATGATGCTCCACACCCTCTCACACCCACAACATCATGATGCTCCACACCCTCTCACACCTACAACATCATGATGCTCCACACCCTCTCATACCCACAACAACATGATGCTCCACACCCTCTCATACCCACAACAACATGATGCTCCACACCCTCTCACACCTACAACAACATGATGCTCCACACCCCCTGTGTCTTACAACGCCATGATGCTCCACACCCTCTCACACCTACAACATCATGATGCTCCACACCCTCTCACACCTACAACATCATGATGCTCCACACCCTCTCACACCTACAACATCATGATGCTCCACACCCTCTCACACCTACAACATCATGATGCTCCACACCCTCTCACACCCACAACAACATGATGCTCCACACCCTCTCATACCCACAACAACATGATGCTCCACACCCTCTCACTCCTACAACATCATGATGCTCCACACCCTCTCACACCCACAACAACATGATGCTCCACACCCTCTCATACCCACAACAACATGATGCTCCACACCCTCTCACTCCTGTACAGTCGACTACACCACCACCTCCAAGCACTCTGGTTACACCCTGTTCACAATACTCAGTTTTTGTACTCTAGCTTTATTCCTTGTGTATTTCTTCTTGTGCTCCTCCACCTTGAATGATTACTGTGCCATGAACTCCTGCAGGAACGTAAGCTTACCACACATTATGATGTGGCATCAACAATAAAGATGAAACATTTTGATATGGTGTAAGTAGAAGGGTTTGTGGCAGCGGTGAATGCTAATATGTCACACGACATTTACACATTCACACATCTAAATGATCATTGTTAAAGCATACTTCAGTATCTTGTGTCATAGCACTATAAAGATCTTAGTACGAACATATTTGTGCTTTCTTTATTAAAGTTTAGGATCTAATTCTCCAAGGCACGCAAGCTTTGCGACTAAGTCCTGCCTAACACTGCAAGTTCCGCAGTCACGTTTGACCTTAAGACAATGATCGTGTATTAGGAAGAACATAGCAAGCATCATCTGCATAACTTTCAACTGTCTCAGTCGGTAAGTGGACTATGTTATGACTCCTCTTTACAACTACATGACTTGCATTCAGTAAGAGACCCATGTTCCACTCTCTCCAAGTTCTCTGCAAATTATGATTCGTATAACTATTAGGTTACTTATGTGTCATTAGATCACCTGGATCATAAACGCCACTCACTTCACAAAGCGCCCCTTACACCAGGGAAACATTCCTGTTCTAAATTGTCATAGTAAATACTCTAACACTTATATTGACTTCTGTTGTAACCGCTAAGTTAGCAGAGAGTGCACGGGTGAGTGAACGCCCTGATCAAGACCATCTCATTATAAAGTGACATAATACATACCTTCGACAACATTAATGATGACGGAGGCCGCGTGTGCAGACGTGGGTCAGCAGGTGTAGTTGCCTGAGTCCTTGGGTGTAGCCTCCTTGATGGTGAGGTGGGAGACAGTGCCCTCGTGGTTCTCCCGTGTACTGATCCTCACTGTACCCTCGTAGTCCAGGATGTCCCGGTTGTGGTACCAGTACACTAAACCTAACATGAAAGATATCTTGAGCCAATCGGCTCTCTCTCTCTCTCTCTCTCTCTCTCTCTCTCTCTCTCTCTCTCTCTCTCTCTCTCTCTCTCTCTCTCTCTCTCTCTCTCTCTCTCTCTCTCTCTCTCTCTCTTATTTTTTGTATGTATTCTTAAATTTTTATATCCAAATGCTTATGTATCCATTCAGGTGTTTACTAAGAATACGCAAATGTCGCAACAACGTAGGAAATGCAGTATGATAGCATAGCTTCTTATCAAAGCCCTTTACATTTCTTAAGGCAAAAAACTTCAGTTTGGTATTAGTAATATTCCTCACCTCTTGCAGAGACACTCATGCTGCTAGTTCATAATCTTTTCAAACAAGATTTGCTTCCTTGTTGGTTCTCATCCATAATGATAAGTCATGTGGTAACAGTAAGATATCACAACTAGTGAACTTATTTTCCTAAAGGAGGAGCTGCAGCCTTAGTCTTGTGAATCATATCACTGACACAGGACGCATTTCATATGAACAGTAAACATTATTTGTCATTTTTGTAGTTTTGAGTTTTACGATTGCATGAAAAACCTTCTGGTCCATCTACCTTCTATGGTAGACCTAATTTGTTTTTAAGACCCCGTATGTCTCGCCTTCTGAGGTCAACTCTTTTCAGGGACTTTTTTCTCTCCCGTACGGTTAATACACATTGATGCTTACACCCGCAGTTGTCTTTGTGAGTAACAATGCCATCTGTATCCCCCACGTTTATCATTTGCTCTTATTGAATCCGTGCCAAAGTCTCAGGTGCATCTCTGATGTGCTGGCAATATGTGTTCCTCCTTCCTTATTCTACAATTTTTGTTTCTTGCTTTCTTGTACTCTCTATAACCCATCTGACTTCTGCCTTACCTATAGATTTTAGACAGCATGTATATGCAGTACCTTTTATTTATTGATAATTGCTCTGCAAATTTTCTTCCTTACTTCTCTCTCCTTCCTATACTCCTAGAACATACTTATAATTTCCCTTACCTTAGATCTCACGAAATCTCGTGTAACATTACTCATGTCTTTAGTCTTTGGAATTCGGTATCCTAATCTGTGTTTTCAACCAATAGTTCAATGCTTTTTATCTTTTGTACTACACAGGGCTTGACTCTTGTCACTTATTCAAATAAGATTTTTCCACTGTAGCACAATAGGGACGCCTCAAATTAACATAGACAAACCAATAGACTGTGCTCATAGGTGGGAAATGAAATCGAATATCGATAAGTGCAAAGTTTTACATATGAGAAGTAAAAACGAAACGGCAAGCTACTGTATGAATTCTGTTGAACTACAAAATGAAAATGATGAAGAAAGACTTATGTGTAATAATCTCTGGTGAACTAAAACCAAGTGAGCAGTGCACAGAAGCAGTGAAAAGAACAAACAAAATTCTTGGTTACATAGGTAAAGCCTTCGCAGTCATCCTTACTCTCTACAGTTTATTTGTTCGTCCACATCTTGAATGTTGTGTTCAGTTTCGGTCACTCTACCTGAAAAAGAGAATTTGACAATGGATATAGTACAGTATAGGGCTGCCAGTATGATTCCCAGGCTGGTAAACAAATGGTACGAGATCAGATTAAACGACGTGGGTCTATCTAGCTTGAAAAGAGAGGGTTAAGAGGTAATCTAATTAACGTATTTGAAATGATCAAATGCTTTAATAACATTGATCTATCAAGTTACCCAAGACTCGATTCGTCTGATTTTACTCATAGTAATGGAGACATATTCGCGGGCAAACGATCTATCTCGAATGAGTCGAAGTACTTTTTCTTCAATAGTAGTTTTTAAGAACAGACTTGATAAACACTTCGCTTCAATTCAGCGAGTTTCATTGTTTGCGCCTCCATAGTCAAAATGACTATTTGTTGGTTTTTCTCTTTGAATTATTTGTATGTCTTCTAACTTTTATTACACATTTTTGTGTTTCTTATATCTTTCACTAACACAAACAGCTTTGAAAAGACACAACTGTCTGTAACTGTTTTAATTCCTTTGTATTCCTTGATATACTAGGGAGCCAAGCTTCGGTCTCTTTCCTTCTACCACGAAAGCAACTTCGAGGAGTGACCACGTCAGTCATGGAATTGCCACTTCTTTGGTACCTGGTCATCTTACCTAACAGTAGCCCTCACACATGCGATACATACTAGACAACTGTAGGGTTGTATATTTAAATCTAGGTACAAGCGTTATTTCAGTGGAAACTCCGGAAGAAACAAAAGTTGACAAATTGTTTCTAATGGTATTATTTTGATAACCAACGAAAGGGTTAGGATTAAATACTATTGCGTTCTTGTTATCACTGTCTGCTTTTTAAAGGACTGATGAGTTTACAGAGTTGATTGCTTTTAGGTGTTTCATTACGATTCATCGGAAAACCAGCTGAAACGATTAGTGGAAGAGAATGTAGTGGATAGAGGTTTGTGCCAACTGGGGCTACATGATGGGCTCTATTTACTACAGTACAAATGAAGCTACATTGTAATTCATTGTTATTTTTTCCAAACTCGTGAACATGGATTTTCCTATCAATTGATGCGCTAAGGAAGTTGCCTGACTTTCCTGTGGAAATTATAGAAATGGTAGTTTACCGTTTTGGTCAGATTTGTAAGCAATTTCACTGTTTAGATACTGATTGTTTAAATCATTTACAATAAAGAAATCATATGATTGGTGATATGAAAACTAGAAATGTATCAACATCATAATCTGACACTCGCAAGACAAGATCCTTAAGTAATCATCTTCATATAAACCGAAAACGCATTGGCTTTTGGTGGTGGCAAACAGTTGGCCACATACGTCTCCTGGGTAATGTCTGGTACACACAGTTACTGCAAGAAATATTATTGAGTCATGTCAGTGTTTGCCTCGTGAGAGTGACGTACCTTGCATGTTGAGCTGGTTAATGATGCACGTAAGGTTGATGTGTGACGTACCTTGCATGTTGAGCTGGTTAATGATGCACGTAAGGTTGATGTGTGACGTACCTTGCATGTTGAGCTGGTTAATGATGCACGTAAGGTTGATGTGTGACGTACCTTGCATGTTGAGCTGGTTAATGATGCACGTAAGGTTGATGTGTGACGTACCTTGCATGTTGAGCTGGTTGATGATGCACGTAAGGTTGATGTGTGACGTACCTTGCATGATGAGCTGGTTAATGATGCACGTAAGGTTGATGTGTGACGTACCTTGCATGTTGAGCTGGTTGATGATGCACGTAAGGTTGATGTGTGACGTACCTTGCATGATGAGCTGGTTAATGATGCACGTAAGGTTGATGTGTGACGTACCTTGCATGTTGAGCTGGTTGATGATGCACGTAAGGTTGATGTGTGACGTACCTTGCATGTTGAGCTGGTTGATGATGCACGTAAGGTTGATGTGTGACGTACCTTGCATGTTGAGCTGGTTAATGATGCACGTAAGGTTGATGTGTGACGTACCTTGCATGTTGAGCTGGTTAATGATGCACGTAAGGTTGATGTGTGACGTACCTTGCATGTTGAGCTGGTTGATGATGCACGTAAGGTTGATGTGTGACGTACCTTGCATGTTGAGCTGGTTAATGATGCACGTAAGGTTGATGTGTGACGTACCTTGCATGTTGAGCTGGTTAATGATGCACGTAAGGTTGATGTGTGACGTACCTTGCATGTTGAGCTGGTTAATGATGCACGTAAGGTTGATGTGTGACGTACCTTGCATGTTGAGCTGGTTAATGATGCACGTAAGGTTGATGTGTGACGTACCTTGCATGTTGAGCTGGTTAATGATGCACGTAAGGTTGATGTGTGACGTACCTTGCATGTTGAGCTGGTTAATGATGCACGTAAGGTTGATGTGTGACGTACCTTGCATGTTGAGCTGGTTAATGATGCACGTAAGGTTGATGTGTGACGTACCTTGCATGTTGAGCTGGTTGATGATGCACGTAAGGTTGATGTGTGACGTACCTTGCATGTTGAGCTGGTTGATGATGCACGTAAGGTTGATGGTGCTCCCAGCCTTGACGTACTCGGGCCCCACAATGGTTGCTCTGGATTCTGCAAGACATTCGTGAAGTCGTTATCTACTTCCCTTGCCTAGCGTGTTGGGTACCAGGGTAACATTTTCTCATAATTCAGGTGTTGAGTGTGGTGTAATGTGGTATGATGTCGTGTGTGATGCGGTGTGATGTGGTGTGATGTCGTGTGTGATGCGGCGTGATGCGGTGTTATGTTGTGTGATGTGGTGTGATGCGGTGTAATGTGGTATGATGTCGTGTGTGATGCGGTGTAATGTGGTATGATGTCGTGTGTGATGCGGTGTAATGTGGTATGATGTCGTGTGTGATGCGGTGTGATGTGGTGTGATGTCGTGAGTGATGCGGTGTAATGTGGTATGATGTCGTGTGTGATGCGGTGTGATGTGGTATGATGTCGTGAGTGATGCGGTGTAATGTGGTATGATGTCGTGTGTGATGCGGTGTGATGTGGTATGATGTCGTGTGTGATGCGGTGTGATGTGGTGTGATGTCGTGTGTGATGCGCATGGTGAATAAATCATGGTATTCATAGCATGTATTGTGTGTAGGGATGTTGTAGAGCGGATGTTATAGTGTGATATGGTGTGGTTTGTACGTGTTGTGTATGGTGTACATTGAGACATTGGCCAGTACTCAAGAACCAGACGACGGGTGGTTGACTGCAAAGGTGACGAAGCTTCGCATCGTCGTATTCTAGAAGGTGGTAGTAATGCAACGCAGGACGACGCTGATTGGCTGACTGGTATGACTATGCGATGAATGACTGGATCGTTGCAAAAGCGACCTTCGCCATGATGCAGTCTGGTGTGTAGTGTGCATAATGCGTTGTAATGTTACGGTATAAGGCCACGCCCGCCCATGGGCGCGCAAACGTCTGTCAAATATCAAAGAAGTCCACAGGGTCATCTGGTCTGGTGTCTGGTCAAGAAGGGTGGAAAATAACAATGGTTGTAGTGAATTAGCACTTTAGGCTCTGATGGAGGAAGAAAAACTTTCAAAACTGGCCAATAGGAAACACTGTTTCAAAACTGACCAATAGGAAAAACTGTTTCAAAACTGACCAATAGGAAAAAGCAGAAATAAGTGACTGAGATTTCATTATAGGAAAAATAGCGATGGAAAAAAGGATCAAATAAACAGAAAATAAAGAATTGGAATCATGAAATAGAGTTCAGCTGCACTCTGCACATAGTGGGAAATTTCGTGCTAATTTGCAAGGTTTCTATCATTAGCCCCGCGGTTACAGACTGAATTATCTTGGAAAAATATTCACACAGTTTATAACTGGATCCTAAAGGAAATTTTATCAAAAGAATGTGTAAATATTTCACTATAAATGCATTTTGAATGAAACCGATATTTTTTTTTTTTTTTGGGGGGGGGGGGGGGGGGCTGAAACACCCGCACAGAAACACACACACACACACACACACACACTGAACATGTCACAAACACAATTAGAAAGAAAAACATACACAAAATGCTAGCACGGTTAAACACAAAAGATAAGCATTCGGATATACACCTACCCGTAAACATGACTACAGATAATGAGATCTTTAGTCACACAAAGGCATATTGATGCATACACACAGTCTGCCACAGGTATATAGAAAGGCACCAAACATCTATTTGCATAGTATTCTTTCACACACTCCACATGATCACACCATACACTCATATACCCTTTAACTCTCACCATTTTAAAACTTTACCTTTCTCTTTCCCACCCTTTCCCTACTTCATTACCCATCCAATAAGAAATTAAGAAAAATGTTACAGTGGAGGATGGTTGGAGAACTGGAGTGTTTCTTGTTGGTTAAGGGAAGGAAAAATAGCTAAGATTAGCCAAACTAAGCATCGTTCATCGTGTACATTCCAGCCCCAACCTAGACTTACCAACAACACTGAGGACGTAGGATATGAACATTTTGGGTTCAGTGTTGACTTGACACTCGTAGACGCCTGCGTCCCTCAGCTGCGCGTACTTGATCTGCAGTGTCCAGTTCTCCGACTTGTCTGGGTGAATTACCTGTGACAGTGAACACATAATCATGCATGCGTTTCTTCATGTAACATTCATGTGATAGAGTATGGTAAAGATATGGATCTATAGCGATTTCTTAACAAAGTACATCAAAGACATGTTGATAAAGTTATTAGGTAAAGACTGAATAAAAATAATCTTTATGCATCAGTCAAGAAATACATCATGAATGACATAACAATAAATCCAGCAATACATTTGATAAAGAAGAATCGATCAATCTTTTCTATATTAGTTCAAAAACAAGCAATGTATACAAACATTGAGATACTCTTTAGCGAAATTAGATCAGCGAGGGAATCATAATCTTTTTCATTTTTTTTTTTTTTTTCATACTATTCGCCATTTCCCGCGATAGCGAGGTAGCGTTAAGAACAGAGGACTGGGCCTTTGAGGGAATATTCTCACCTGGCCCCCTTCTCTGTTCCTTCTTTTGGAAAAAAAAAAAAAAAAAAAAAAAAAAAAAAAAAAATCTATGATTCTTTAAAAGTTTCTTCTTATTGTAACATTGTAATTCCAAGAGTTAATGTTAAGAGAGCATCTGAGTTCGGCCAGAAATCCACAAAGAGAATATTTGTGTCCAGGGTATGGCTGCAGGACGTTTGTTGAGCAAGGTGAGGATATCGAGGCCAGAGGGAAGTGGTGGTGTCAGCTGGGGTCAGGATGATGGAAGTGACGGTGTCAAGATGACCTAAAGATGGTGGTCGTGGTGTTGGTGGCTTACAACAAGCTTGAAGATGAAGAGAACTGTGATGTCTGGCTGGCCTTAGAACGTTGAAGACTGGTGTCTGACTGGTCTTAGGATGGTGAAGACTGTATTGTCCAGCTGGCTTTAGGATGATGAAGACTGTAATATCTACGTGGCCATAGGATGGTGGTGCCTTGCTAGTTTGTGGATATGGAGATGGGGGGGGTATATGGAGATGGTGGTGACCAGGTGGCTTCAGTAGGTGGAAATCGTGAAGCCCAGCTGGCTTCAAGATGTAGAGATGAAAGTACCCAAATATCGAAAGGATCATGCAAGTGCAATGTCATCTAGACTCATGATGGCGTAGGCGGCGTTGCTCATCTGGTCTCTAAACGATGGTGGCGAGGCCTACTCACCTCAGCCTGGTGAGGATGGCCAGCTGACCTCAGGAGGTACAGAGGTGGTGGCACTCATACAGATTCACAATGGTGGAGATGGCCAGCTGACCTCAGGAGGTACAGAAATGGTGGTACTCATATCGACTCAGGATGGTGGAGATGGCAGTATCCAATCAGGTACTGAGTTGCAGTAATGATGGTACACTACAGGATAGTAAAACTGAATATGTCCAACTGGTAGAATTAGTCTCCTATTGACCATTGAATTGTGGAGGTGCTGTACCAAGCTGGCTCCTGGATGGTGGAGGTGCTGTACCAAGCTGGCTCCTGGATGGTGGAGGTGTTGTACCAAGCTGGCTCCTGGGTGGTGGAGGTGCTGTACCAAGCTGGCTCCTGGATGGTGGAGGTGCTGTACCAAGCTGGCTCCTGGATGGTGGAGGTGCTGTACCAAGCTGGATCCTGGATGGTGGAGGTGCTGTACCAAGCTGGATCCTGGATGGTGGAGGTGTTGTACCAAGCTGGCTCCTGGATGGTGGAGGTGCTGTACCAAGCTGGATCCTGGATGGTGGAGGTGCTGTACCAAGCTGGCTCCTGGATGGTGGAGGTGCTGTACCAAGCTGGATCGTGGATGGTGGAGGTGCTGTACCAAGCTGGCTCCTGGATGGTGGAGGTGCTGTACCAAGCTGGCTCCTGGATGGTGGAGGTGCTGTACCAGCTGGCTCCTGGATGGTGGAGGTGTTGTACCAAGCTGGCTCCTGGGTGGTGGAGGTGCTGTACCAAGCTGGCTCCTGGATGGTGGAGGTGCTGTACCAAGCTGGATCCTGGATGGTGGAGGTGTTGTACCAAGCTGGCTCCTGGATGGTGGAGGTGCTGTACCAAGCTGGTTCCTGGATGGTGGAGGTGCAGTACCAAGCTGGCTCCTGGATGGTGGAGGTGCAGTACCAAGCTGGCTCCTGGATGGTGGAGGTGCAGTACCAAGCTGGCTCCTGGATGGTGGAGGTGTTGTACCAAGCTGGCTCCTGGATGGTGGAGGTGCAGTACCAAGCTGGCTCCTGGGTGGTAGAGGTGATGTACCAAGCTGGCTCCTGGATGGTGGAGGTGTTGTACCAAGCTGGCTCCTGGATGGTGGAGGTGCAGTACCAAGCTGGCTCCTGGATGGTGGAGGTGCTGTACCAAGCTGGCTCCTGGATGGTGGAGGTGCTGTACCAAGCTGGCTCCTGGATGGTGGAGGTGTTGTACCAAGCTGGATCC
Organism: Panulirus ornatus; assembly: GCF_036320965.1. NCBI lineage: Eukaryota > Metazoa > Arthropoda > Malacostraca > Decapoda > Palinuridae > Panulirus > Panulirus ornatus. Next base: position 26,424,418 of record NC_092248.1, on the reverse strand, counting down.
TGGATGGTGGAGGTGTTGTACCAAGCTGGCTCCTGGATGGTGGAGGTGTTGTACCAAGCTGGCTCCTGGATGGTGGAGGTTATGTTGTACCAAGCTGGCTCTGGATGGTGGAGGTGCTTGTACCAAGCTGGCTCCTGGATGGTGGAGTGCTGTACAAGCTGGCTCCTGGATGGTGGAGGTGCTGTACCAAGCTGGATCCTGGATGGAGGAGGTGTTGTACCAAGCTGGCTCCTGGATGGTCGAGGTGCTGTACAAGCTGGATCCCTGGATGGTGGAGGTGCTGTACACAATCTGGCTCCTGGATGGTGGAGGTGCTGTACCAAGCTGGCTCCTGGAGTGGTAGAGGTGTGCTGTACCAAGCTGGCTCCTGGATGGTGGAGGTGCTGTACCAAGCTGGCTCCTGGATGGTGAGGGTGCTGTACCCAAGCTGGATCCTGGATGGTGGAGGTGTTGTACCAAGCTGGATCCTGGATGGTGGAGGTGTTGTACCAAGCTGGCTCCTGGATGGTTGAGGTGCTTGTACCAAGCTGGCTCCTGGATGGTGGAGGTGCTCTGTACCAGGCTGGTCCTGGATGGTGGAGGTGCTGTACCAAGTGGCTCTGGATGGTGGAAGGTGTTGTACCAAGCTGGATCCTGGATGGTGGAGGTGCTGTACCAAGCTGGCTCCTGGATGGTGGAGGTGTTTGTACCAAGTGGATCCTGGATGGTGGAGGTGCTGTACCAAGCTGGTCCTGGATGTGGAGGTGCTGTACCCAAGCTGGCTCCTGGATGGTGGAGGTGCTGTACCAAGCTGGATCCTGGATGGTGGAGGTGCTGTACCAAGCTGGCTCCTGGATGGTGGAGGTGCTGTACCAAGCTGGCTCCTGGATGGTGGAGGTGTTGTACCAAGCTGGATCCTGGATGGTGGAGGTGCTGTACCAAGCTGGCTCCTGGATGGTGGAGGTGTTGTACCAAGCTGGCTCCTGGATGGTGGAGGTGCTGTACCAAGCTGGCTCCTGGATGGTGGAGGTGTTGTACCAAGCTGGATCCTGGATGGTGGAGGTGCTGTACCAAGCTGGATCCTGGATGGTGGAGGTGTTGTACCAAGCTGGCTCCTGGATGGTGGAGGTGCTGTACCAAGCTGGCTCCTGGATGGTGGAGGTGCTGTACCAAGCTGGATCCTGGATGGTGGAGGTGTTGTACCAAGCTGGCTCCTGGATGGTGGAGGTGTTGTACCAAGCTGGCTCCTGGATGGTGGAGGTGCTGTACCAAGCTGGCTCCTGGATGGTGGAGGTGTTGTACCAAGCTGGCTCCTGGATGGTGGAGGTGTTGTACCAAGCTGGCTCCTGGATGGTGGAGGTGTTGTACCAAGCTGGCTCCTGGATGGTGGAGGTGTTGTACCAAGCTGGCTCCTGGATGGTGGACGTGGTAATGTACAAGGTAGTTAAGGATGGAGATGGTTGTGCCTAGTTAGCCTGAGGATGTTGGTGGTGAGTCCAGGTGGTATAGATGATGGTGCCCAGCTGGCTTCGTGCTGGTTATGGTGGTAGAATTGCCACTGGATCATGAAGAGACTGGTGACTTGTTCTCGAGGCAATGAAGAATCACCAGCGTAAGGCAGTACTTTTTAGGAACATCTTTGTATGAGAGCAGGACCTGAAGCATTGTACTTACCCCAAAACTATAAAATGATAATAAAAAGAAAATACAGAAGAGACAGCTGTTTCTACAGAATAGAAAAAAAAAAAAAAATCAGAGAAGTCACCCAGAGCCTACGCAAACAGCTTATGGTCTTGTGTCCCACGTTATGAACTCGGACCACGTACCTGAAATCTCTGGTCCGACGCGAAGACCACCACGCCTGAGCTCATCACGTGGAGGTCCCGCTTCCTGATCCAGGACACTTGCTGCAGACCAGACAGGGAGGAGATGAACACACACATGATGAACATACCGCAGAACACCGGGGGCTTAATAAACTAACCATTTTGACAATTTACATGTGATGGAGCCTACTGAACTCACAATAGGTCTTGCTGGAAAATTCTGTTTATGTGTTTAGATAAGTCCATACATATATGGCAATGAAGGGGACAAAGGTGACAGACTTTTGATAAGAGAACTATTACCTTTCATTTCTTTATTGAGATGAGAATTAACTTCTTCTAAGGGATTTTTACTGAGTTTAGAATATGTTGTGTCGTAATTTAGAAGATCATTCATTTTAGATAGATAGTTACTTTTGTCTAAAATCACGTGTTAACCTTTTCTGCTTTAGTAATATGTATATCCTTGTCTTTTTTTTAAGGTGTAAATACCTCCTATAAATCTTTTAGGGCAATTAGATGCCACTGGTTTGGACAAACTGGCATACACTAAACCGTTACAGATAGTAATTTCATCTATACTTAAATTACTGTATATCGCTAAATTACAAAAAGACTTTATGACATCCATCCGCTGCCAAATCTACTCCCACATATCTAAAACACTTCACTTCCTCCAGTTTTTCTCCATTCAGACTTACCTCCCAATTGACTTGTCCCTCAACCCAACTGTACCTAATAGCCTTGCTCTTATTCACATTTACTCTCAGCTTTCTTCTTTCACACACTTCAAATTCAGTCACCAGCTTTTTCAGTTTCTCACCCGAATCAGCCACCAGCGATGTATCATCAGCCAACAACAACTGACTCACTTACCAAGCTCTCTCATCCACAACAGACTGCATATTTGCCCCTCTTTCCAAAACTCTTGCATTCACCTCCCTAACAACCCCATCCATAAACAAATTAAACAACCATGGAGACATCACACACCCCTGCCGGAAACCTACATCCACTGAGAACCAATCACTTTCCTCTCTTCCTACACGTACACATGCCTTACATCCTCGATAAAAATTTTTCACTGCTTCTAACAACTTGCCTCCCACACCATATATTCTTAATACCTTCCACAGAGGATCTCTATCAACTCTATCATATGCCTTCTCCAGATCCATAAATGCTACATACAAATCCATTTGCTAGAGACTGAGTGTGAACGAATGTGGCCTTTGTTGTCTTTTCCTAGCTCTACCTCGCGCACATGCGGGGGGAGGGGGCTGTCATTTCATGTGTGGCGGGGTGGCGACGGGGAATTAATAAGGGCAGACAGTATGAATTATGTACATGTGTATTTATGTATATGTCTAAGCGTGTATATATGCGTATGCGTTGAGATGTATAGGTATGTATATGTGCGTGTGTGGACGTGTATGTATATACATGTGTATGTGGGTGGGTTGGGCCATTCTTTCGTTTGTTTCCTTGCGCTACCTCGCTAACGCGAGAGACAGCGACAAAGCATGATAATGATAAATAATACATACTGTTGTGGATGAGAGAGCTTGGGAAGTGAGTCAGCTGTTGTTCGCTGATGATACAGCGCTTGTGGCTGATTCGTGTGAGAGGCTGCAGAGGCTGGTGACTGAGTTTGGTAAAGTGTGTGAAGGAAGAAAGTTGGGAGTGAGTGTGAATAAGAGCAAGGTTATTAGGTACAGTAGGGTTGAGGGTCAAGTCAATTGGGAGGTAGTTTGAATGGAGAAAAACTGGAGGAAGTAGTGTTTTAGATATCTGGGAGTGGATCTGGCAGCGGATGGAACCATGGAAGCGGAAGTGGATCATAGGGTGGGGGAGGGGGCGAAAATCCTGGGAGCCTTGAAGAATGTGTGGAAGTCGAGAACATTATCTCGGAAAGTAAAAATGGGTATGTTTGAAGAATAGTGGTTCCAACAATGTTATATGGTTGCGAGGCGTGGGCTATGGATAGAGTTGTGCGCAGGAGGGTGGATGTGCTGGAAATGAGATGTTTGAGGACAATGTGTGGTGTGAGGTGGTTTGATCGAGTAAGTAACGTAAGGGTAAGAGAGATGTGTGGAAATAAAAAGAGCGTGGTTGAGAGAGCAGAAGAGGGTGTTTTGAAATGGTTTGGGCACATGGAGAGAATGAGTGAGGAAAGATTGACCAAGAGGATATGTGTGTCGGAGGTGGAGGGAACGAGAAGTGGGAGACCAAATTGGAGGTGGAAAGATGGAGTGAAAAAGATTTTTAGTGATCGGGGCCTGAACATGCAGGAGGGTGAAAGGAGGGCAAGGAATAGAGTGAATTGGATCGATGTGGTATACCGGGGTTGACATGCTGTCAGTGGATTGAATCAGGGCATGTGAAGCGTCTGGGGTAAAACATGGAAAGCTGTGGAGGTATGTATATTTGCGTGTGTGGATGTGTATGTATATACATGTGTATGGGGGTGGGTTGGGCCATTTCTTTCGTCTGTTTCCTTGCGCTACCTCGCAAACGCGGGAGACAGCGACAAAGCAAAAAAAAAAAAAAATATATATATATACATATATATATATATATATATATATATATATATATATATATATATATATATATATATATATATATATATATATATATATTTTTTTTTTTTTTTTTATACTTTGTCGCTGTCTCCCGCGTTTGCGAGGTAGCGCAAGGAAACAGACGAAAGAAATGGCCCAACCCCCCCCCATACACATGTACATACACACGTCCACACACGCAAATATACACACCTACACAGCTTTCCATGGTTCACCCCAGACGCTTCACATGCCTTGATTCAATCCACTGACAGCACGTCAACCCCTGTATACCACATCGCTCCAATTCACTCTATTCCTTGCCCTCCTTTCACCCTCCTGCATGTTCAGGCCCCGATCACACAAAATCCTTTTCACTCCATCTTTCCACCTCCAATTTGGTCTCCCTCTTCTCCTCGTTCCCTCCACCTCCGACACATATATCCTCTTGGTCAATCTTTCCTCACTCATTCTCTCCATGTGCCCAAACCATTTCAAAACACCCTCTTCTGCTCTCTCAACCACGCTCTTTTTATTTCCACACATCTCTCTTACCCTTACGTTACTTACTCGATCAAACCACCTCACACCACACATTGTCCTCAAACATCTCATTTCCAGCACATCCATCCTCCTGCGCACAACTCTATCCATAGCCCACGCCTCGCAACCATACAACATTGTTGGAACTACTATTCCTTCAAACATACCCATTTTTGCTTTCCGGGATAATGTTCTCGACTTCCACACATTTTTCAAGGCTCCCAAAATTTTCGCCCCCTCCCCCACCCTATGATCCACTTCCGCTTCCATGGTTCCATCCGCTGACAGATCCACTCCCAGATATCTAAAACACTTCACTTCCTCCAGTTTTTCACCATTCAAACTCACCTCCCAATTGACTTGACCCTCAACCCTACTGTACCTAATAACCTTGCTCTTATTGACATTTACTCTTAACTTTCTTCTTCCACACACTTTACCAAACTCCGTCACCAGCTTCTGCAGTTTCTCACATGAATCCGCCACCAGCGCTGTATCATCAGCGAACAACAACTGACTCACTTCCCAAGCTCTCTCGTCCCCAACAGACTTCATACTTGCCCCTCTTTCCAAAACTCTTGCATTTACCTCCCTAACAACCCCATCCATAAACAAATTAAACAACCATGGAGACATCACACACCCCTGCCGCAAACCTACATTCACTGAGAACCAATCACTTTCCTCTCTTCCTACACGTACACATGCCTTACATCCTCGATAAAAACTTTTCACTGCTTCTAACAACTTGCCTCCCACACCATATATTCTTAATACCTTCCACAGAGCATCTCTATCAACTCTATCATATGCCTTCTCCAGATCCATAAATGCTACATACAAATCCATTTGCTTTTCTAAGTATTTCTCACATACATTCTTCAAAGCAAACACCTGATCCACACATCCTCTACCACTTCTGAAACCACACTGCTCTTCCCCAATCTGATGCTCTGTACATGCCTTCACCCTCTCAATCAATACCCTCCCATATAATTTACCAGGAATACTCAACAAACTTATACCTCTGTAATTTGAGCACTCACTCTTATCCCCTTTGCCTTTGTACAATGGCACTATGCAAGCATTCCGCCAATCCTCAGGCACCTCACCATGAGTCATACATACATTAAATAACCTTACCAACCAGTCAACAATACAGTCACCCCCCTTTTTTTATAAATTCCACTGCAATACCATCCAAACCTGCTGCCTTGCCGGCTTTCATCTTCCGCAAAGCTTTTACTACCTCTTCTCTGTTTACCAAATCATTTTCCCTAACCCTCTCACTTTGCACACCACCTCGACCCAAACACCCTATATCTGCCACTCTGTCATCAGACACATTCAACAAACCTTCAAAATACTCATTCCATCTCCTTTTCACATCACCACTACTTGTTATCACCTCCCCATTTACGCCCTTCACTGAAGTTCCCATTTGCTCCCTTGTCTTACGCACCCTATTTACCTCCTTCCAGAACATCTTTTTATTCTCCCTAAAATTTACTGATAGTCTCTCACCCCAACTCTCATTTGCCCTTTTTTTCACCTCTTGCACCTTTCTCTTGACCTCCTGTCTCTTTCTTTTATACTTCTCCCACTCAATTGCATTTTTTCCCTGCAAAAATCGTCCAAATGCCTCTCTCTTCTCTTTCACTAATACTCTTACTTCTTCATCCCACCACTCACTACCCTTTCTAAACAGCCCACCTCCCACTCTTCTCATGCCACAAGCATCTTTTGCGCAATCCATCACTGATTCCCTAAATACATCCCATTCCTCCCCCACTCCCCTTACTTCCATTGTTCTCACCTTTTTCCATTCTGTACACAGTCTCTCCTGATACTTCTTCACACAGGTCTCCTTCCCAAGCTCACTTACTCTCACCACCTTCTTCACCCCAACATTCACTCTTCTTTTCTGAAAACCCATACTAATCTTCACCTTAGCCTCCACAAGATAATGATCAGACATCCCTCCAGTTGCACCTCTCAGCATATTGACATCCAAAAGTCTCTCTTTCGCACGCCTGTCCATTAACACGTAATCCAATAACGCTCTCTGGCCATCTCTCCTACTTACATAAGTATACTTATGTATATCTCGCTTTTTAAACCAGGTATTCCCAATCATCAGTCCTTTTTCAGCACATAAATCTACAAGCTCTTCACCATTTCCATTTACAACACTGAACACCCCATGCATACCAATTATTCCCTCAACTGCCACATTACTCACCTTTGCATTCAAATCACCCATCACTATAACCCGGTCTCGTGCATCAAAACCGCTAACACACTCATTTAGCTGCTCCCAAAACACTTGCCTCTCATGATCTTTCTTCTCATGTCCAGGTGCATATGCACCAATAATCACCCACCTCTCTCCATCAACTTTCAATTTTACCCATATTAATCGAGAATTTACTTTCTTACATTCTGTCACATACTCCCACAACTCCTGTTTCAGGAGTATTGCTACTCCTTCCCTTGCTCTTGTCCTCTCACTAACCCCTGACTTCACTCCCCAGACATTTCCAAACCACTCTTCCCCTTTACCCTTGAGCTTCGTTTCACTCAGAGCCAAAACATCCAGGTTCCTTTCCTCAAACATACTACCTATCTCTCCTTTTTTCACATCTTGGTTACATCCACACACATTTAGGCACCCCACTCTGAGCCTTATATATATATAAATATATAAATATCATATGAAATTCAAAATCAAAATATTTCCCGCACAATACATCTGAGCAATAATGTCCTTTTAGGTAGCATTTATGAGAAACCCTTTTACAGGAAGATATTTGTTTAATAACTTTTTCAATTAGGAGGAAATCCGATATCCATTTCTCATAGAGAAACTTTAATTGACTGCGAGAAATAAGAAATATATTACCATTACGTTTTCTGCTGGCAAGCCATAGAAGAACATATTACAGAACCAGGATGAAGCGCAAACATTGAATGGAACTGATGGCCTTATGCTGGAAGAGAGGCTGCGGGTGTTGACGGCGTAGCTAACAAAAATGTATATGCTGAGAATTGGTGGCCGGAATTATGGCACTGATGTTGTTTTGAAAGAAATATTGCCACGGGCGGGGGAGAGAGAGAGAGAGAGAGAGAGAGAGAGAGAGAGAGAGAGAGAGAGAGAGAGAGAGAGAGAGAGAGAGAGAGAGAGAGAGAGAGAGAGAGAGTAAAACATGGGTCTACACTGCATGCTGAGGGCATAATCAGTAAAGAGTGGAAGGTGCGAAGATGTTTTTCGCAAAAACTGAAGGTTCTTCAGGAGTGACTTCCAGAAAAGGAGGCTGCTCGTGACACACTTTGTAAAATTTGGAATTCTAAGGGCATATTAGCTGAGGGGATGGCTTTCACGGGAGCATTCCGTAGAAATGCTTTGCGTTGGGATGTTTGGCTTTCGAATTCGAGGGGACAATAGGTCAGATATAGGAGGCTTTAGATTGTAGCCAGCAGAACAGGGTAATGCCAAGTCGGAGTAATGGGGACTTGGCCAGCAGAAGTATTTGGTGGTGTGGATAGCAGAATGGGAAGTTATGGGAGATGATCAGTGAAAGCACTAGGGGCTGGGTAGTCACTAGAAGTAGATAAGGATAGTATGTCGTCAGAGATTGCAAGACGATGGAGTCTGGTTGGTGGAAGGGATGCAATGAGGTAATCACCAGAAGAGTGGGATAAACTGTCCTCAGCATGAAAGGTGATATGGGGATTAGTGGGACATTAGAGAACGGAGAGTAACAACGCGTCTCTAGCAAGAGGTAGAATGATAGAGGAGCATCAGCAGACGTACTTAGCAGAAAGGGAAGAAGTTAGACTCAATCAGCATAAGGAGGAGAATTGGGACAGTGTCATCAGCAAGGGTAAATAAAGCATTAATGTGGTTAGACTGGCTGAAGAAAGAACATCTTCCATTCGTGAATAATTCTTTTTTCCTTTTTGGTGAATACAAGGCAAAGATAAATATTTCCTGGTTTTTAACGATGTATGAGTCTCTTCTTGTTACCATAGGTAAGTTGAGCTACATACTTGTTTTCAAATATTTCAGGACAAAGTACCTTGAAAACTTTGTAAACTCGCAGAAACGAGTAACTGTCAGTCATAGGAATTCATCCAAAAGTTTTCATAGAACTGGAATATATGTGATCAAACGTTCCACAAAACGTACAACCTTCCCTCTAATATGAGGTATTAAAACTGACACGTTAGAAGTATAATTTCTTTGGTTTGCATTTTCCTTCCTTAGTGCTGTTCATTCTCTCATGATACATCTCATATTAAGGAAAGTGAGGACAGTGTGCGGGTGTCCTCTGCAAACGATGGACAAGAGTGGCGCCGGGCTTGTGTGAGACGATCAAGGTGACGACAGTCTCCTAGGCTACAAAGAAGTTTGTGGAGCGGAGAAGGGAAAAAGGCACCTAAAGTTGACGCTTGTCACCTGGAATGTGAAAACTTTGGCGAGAAAGGAAGGATAACGTGGATATTTTGATGAGGAGGAAAGTGAAAGTTGCATATATGCAGGAAAAATGATGGTATGGAAAAACTGCAAGAGAGTCAAAATACGATTATTGTTCCTTTCACAGTGGAGAAAAGAGAAGGATGGATGGTAATAAAGTATAGGAGATGAGAAGTGCATACCTAGATGATATGGATGAGATGAGTGAGGAGGGAGGAGGAAATTAAACTTTTATGCACTACAAGTACGGGACCGAGGAGTACAATTAAACAGACGAGAATAATAAAGAAGCAAAAAGCTGTCATTAAAGAGCATCTAGAGAGAAATGTGGATGAAAACGACGTTTTTTGAGGCCAATATAATTCAGAAAATTGTGAGAAAGAAGAATAAAAAACGAAGAAAGGCTTTAGTAGATGGTGCTCTTGAGGTGTACACTAAAGGTTTGGGTTCAGCTTAAGTTAGCAAAGAAATCAATTTACAGAGTTGAACCCAAACTTCCCATTGACACCAAGAATCTTTTATTTCTCCCTTTTAATAAAAATTTTACTTTAATTCCCATGTTGCTTAAGTCCGTTAATGTAAATGTTTCCTTCAGCAACAATAATACTGTACAGAATATCTTAATCAGGAACTCATCAGAAAATTCTCCTGGATGCATCTATAAAGTACCATGTAGAAATTGTGATAAGCTTTATGTTGCGAAGACTGGTAAGGATCTTTCTGTTGGACTTAAGCAACATAAATATAGTATAAGAACATGACAAGAATCAAATGCCTTGTTTAATCACGCTAAAAACTACGATCAGTGTATTGACTGGAGTCATGCTATCTCAGGTATATAATCGAACTCCAGCACCACGAGAAATATCATTGAATCTATTACTGAATACAAAAAGAATTATAACCTTGATATTAGTGAAGGTATATACAAATTGGATAGCTTTATTGCAGATGAAATTTGTAAAGAATGCTCCTTCTTGTCAAAATAATAAGTTTATGATACGATCGTTGTCTGTCTTGGGCAATCACTAAATTACCAAATGGCGTCCTAACTACGTCTCTTTGCTGTAAATCAACTGACTGTTATTTCTCTCTTGCACTTCCCTTGATGATGTGATTATTACACGAAAGTGCACTTGGGAGCTTATCGTGTTTCATTTTCCCCGTGGACTCATAGGGACATATATATATATATATATATATATATATATATATATATATATATATATATATATATATATATATATATATATATATATATATATATATATATATATATATATATATATATATATATATATATATATATACATATACATATATATATATATATATATATATATATATATATATATATATATATATATATATATATATATATATACATATGAGAGGCAAGTGTTTTGGGAGCAGCTGAATGAGTGTGTTAGTGGTTTTGATGCACGAGACCGGGTTATAGTGATTGGTGATTTGAATGCAAAGGTGAGTAATGTGGCAGTTGAGGGAATAATTGGTATACATGGGGTGTTCAGTGTTGTAAATGGAAATGGTGAAGAGCTTGTAGATTTATGTGCTGAAAAAGGACTGGTGATTGGGAATACCTGGTTTAAAAAGCGAGATATACATAAGTATACGTATGTAAGTAGGAGAGATGGCCAGAGAGCGTTATTGGATTACGTGTTAATTGACAGGCGCGCGAAAGAGAGACTTTTGGATGTTAATGTGCTGAGAGGTGCAACTGGAGGGATGTCTGATCATTATCGTGTGGAGGCTAAGGTGAAGATTTGTATGGGTTTTCAGAAAAGAAGAGTGAATGTTGGGGTGAAGAGGGTGGTGAGAGTAAGTGAGCTTGGGAAGGAGACTTGTGTGAGGAAGTACCAAGAGAGACTGAGTACAGAATGGAAAAAGGTGAGAACAATGGAAGTAAGGGGAGTGGGGGAGGAATGGGATGTATTTAGGGAATCAGCGAAGGATTGCGCAAAAGATGCTTGTGGCATGAGAAGCGTGAGAGGTGGGTTGATTAGAAAGGGTAGTGAGTGGTGGGATGAAGAAGTAAGATTATTAGTGAAAGAGAAGAGAGAGGCATTTGGACGATTTTTGCAGGGAAAAAATGCAATTGAGTGTGAGATGTATAAAAGAAAGAGACAGGAGGTCAAGAGAAAAGTGCAAGAGGTGAAAAAGAGGGCAAATGAGAGTTGCGGTGAGAGAGTATCATTAAATTTTAGGGAGAATAAAAAGATGTTCTGGAAGGAGGTAAATAAAGTGCGTAAGACAAGGGAGCAAATGGGAACTTCAGTGAAGGGCGCAAATGGGGAGGTGATAACAAGTAGTGGTGAGTGAGAAGGAGATGGAGTGAGTATTTCGAAGGTTTGTTGAATGTGTTTGATGATAGAGTGGCAGATATAGGGTGTCTTGGTCGAGGTGGTGTACAAAGTGAGAGGGTTAGGGAAAATGATTTGGTAAAAAGAGAAGAGGTAGTAAAAGCTTTGCTGAAGATGAAAGCCGGCAAGGCAGCAGGTTTGGATGGTATTGCAGTGGAATTTATAAAACAAGGGGGTGACTGTATTGTTGACTGGTTGGTAAGGTTATTCAATGTATGTATGACTCATGGTGAGGTGCCTGAGGATTGGCGGAATGCGTGCATAGTGCCATTGCACAAAGGCAAAGGGGATAAGAGTGAGTGCTCAAATTACAGAGGTATAAGTTTGTTGAGAATTCCTGGTAAATTATATGGGAGGGTATTGATTGAGAGGGCGAAGGCATGTACAGAGCATCAGATTGGGGAAGAAAGTAGAGGATGTGTGGATCAGGTGTTTGCTTTGAAGAATGTATGTGAGAAATACTTAGAAAAGCAAATGGATTTTGTATGTAGCATTTATGGATCTGGAGAAGGCATATGATAGAGTTGATAGAGATGCTCTGTGGAAGGTATTAAGAATATATGGTGTGGGAGGCAAGTTGTTAGAAGCAGTGAAAAGTTTTTATCGAGGATGTAAGGCATGTGTACGTGTAGGAAGAGAGGAAAGTGATTGGTTCTTAGTGAATGTAGGTTTGCGGCAGGGGTGTGTGATGTCTCCATGGTTGTTTAATTTGGTTATGGATGGGGTTGTTAGGGAGGTGAATGCAAGAGTTTTGGAAAGAGGGGCAAGTATGCAGTCTGTTGTGGATGAGAGAGCTTGGGAAGTGAGTCAGTTGTTGTTCGCTGATGATACACCGCTGGTGGCTGATTCATGTAAGAAACTGTAGAAGCTGGTGACTGAGTTTGGTAAAGTGTGTGAAAGAAGAAAGTTAAGAGTAAATGTGAATAAGAGCAAGGTTATTAGGTACAGAAGGGTTGAGGGTCAAGTCAATTGGGAGGTAAGTTTGAATGGAGAAAAGCTGGAGGAAGTGAAGTGTTTTAGATATCTGGGAGTGGATCTGGCAGCGGATGGAACCATGGAAGCGGAAGTGGATCATAGGGTGGGGGAGGGGGCGAAATTCTGGGAGCCTTGAAGAATGTTTGGAAGTCGAGAACATTATCTCGGAAAGCAAAAATGGGTATGTTTGAAGGAATAGTGGTTCCAACAATGTTGTATGGTTGCGAGGCGTGGGCTATGGATAGAGTTGTGCGCAGGAGGGTGGATGTGATGGAAATGAGATGTTTGAGGACAATATGTTGTGTGAGGTGGTTTGATCGAGTAAGTAATGTAAGGGTGAGAGAGATGTGTGGAAATAAAAAGAGTGTGGTTGAGAGAGCAGAAGAGGGTATTTTGAAATGGTTTGATCACATGGAGAGAATGAGTGAGGAAAGATTGACCAAGAGGATATATGTGTCAGAGGTGGAGGGAACGAGGAGAAGTGGGAGACCAAATTGGAGGTGGAAAGATGGAGTGTAAAAGATTTTGAGTGATCGGGGCCAAAACATGCAGGAGGGTGAAAGGCGTGCAAGGAATAGAGTGAATTGGAACGATGTGATATACCGGGGTCGATGTACTGTCAATGGATTGAAGCAGGGCATGTGAAGCGTCTGGGGTAAACCTTGGGGCCTGGATGTGGAGAGGGAGCTGTGGTTTCGGTGCATTATTGCATGACAGCTAGAGACTGAGTGTGAACGAATGGGGCCTTTGGTGTTTTTCCTAGCGCTACCTCGCACACATGAGGGGGGAGGGGGTTGTTATTCCATGTGTGGCGAGGTGGCGATGGGAACAAATAAAGGCAGACAGTATGAATTATGCACATGTGTATATATGTATACGTCTGTGTGTGTATATATATGTGTACATTGAGATGTATAGGTATGTATATTTTGCGTGTGCGGACATGTATGTATATACATGTGTATGTGGGCGGGTTGGGCCATTCTTTCGTCTGTTTCCTTGCACTACCTCGCAAACGCGGGAGACAGCGACAAAGCAAAATGAAAAATAAATAACAATATATATATATATATATATATATATATATATATATATATATATATATATATATATATATATATATATATATATATATATATATATATACATATATATCTTTCTTTCAAACTATTCGCCATTTCCCGCATTAGCGAGGTAGCGTTAAGAACAGAGGACTGGGCCTTTGAGGGAATACCCTCACCTGGCCCAATTCTCTGTTCCTTCTTTTGGAAAAAAAAAAAAAAAAAAAAAAAAAACGAGAGGGGAGGATTTCCAGCCCCCCGCTCCCTCCTCTTTTAGTCGCCTTCTACGACACGCAGGGAATACGTGGGAAGTACTCTTAATCCCCTATCCCCAGGGATAAATATATATATATATATATATATATATATATATATATATATATATATATATATATATATATATATATATATATATATATATATATATATAGGAAGAGAGGAAAGTGATTGGTTCTCAGTGAATGTAGGTTTGCGGCAGGGGTGTGTGATGTCTCATTGGTTGTTTAATTTGTTTATGGATGGGGTTGTTAGGGAGGTGAATGCAAGAGTTTTGGAAAGAGGGGCGAGTAGGAAGTCTGTTGGGGATGAGAGAGCTTGGGAAGTGAGTCAGTTGTTGTTCGCTGATGATACAGCGCTGGTGGCTGATTCATGTAAGAAACTGCAGAAGCTGGTGACTGAGTTTGGTAAAGTGTGTGAAAGAAGAAAGTTAAGAGTAAATGTGAATAAGAGCAAGGTTATTAGGTACAGTAGGGTTGAGGGTCAAGTCAATTGGGAGGTGAGTTTGAATGGAGAAAAACTGGAGGAAGTGAAGTGTTTTAGATATCTGGGAGTGGATCTGGCAGCGGATGGAACCATGGAAGCGGAAGTGGATCATAGGGTGGGGGAGGGGGCGAAAATTCTGGGAGCCTTGAAGAATGTGTGGAAGTCGAGAACATTATCTCGGAAAGCAAAAATGGGTATGTTTGAAGGAATAGTGGTTCCAACAATGTTGTATGGTTGCGAGGCGTGGGCTATGGATAGAGTTGTGTGCAGGAGGATGGATGTGCTGGAAATGAGATGTTTGAGGACAATGTGTGGTGTGAGGTGGTTTGATCGAGTAAGTAACGTAAGGGTAAGAGAGATGTGTGGAAATAAAAAGAGAGTGGTTGAGAGAGCAGAAGAGGGTGTTTTGAAATGGTTTGGGCACATGGAGAGAATGAGTGAGGAAAGATTGACCAAGAGGATATATGTGTCGGAGGTGGAGGGAACGAGGAGAAGAGGGAGACCAAATTGGAGGTGGAAAGATGAAGTGAAAAAGATTTTGTGTGATCGGGGCCTGAACATGCAGGAGGGTGAAAGGAGGGCAAGAAATAGAGTGAATTGGAGCGATGTGGTATACCGGGGTTGATGTGCTGTCAGTGGATTGAATCAAGGCATGTGAAGCGTCTGGGGTAAACCATGGAAAGCTGTGTAGGTATGTATATTTGCGTGTGTGGACGTATGTATTTACATGTGTATGGGGGTGGGTTGGGCCATTTCTTTCGTCTGTTTCCTTGCGCTACCTCGCAAACGCGGGAGACAGCGGCAAAAAAAAAAAAAAAAAAAATATATATATATATATATATATATATATATATATATATATATATATATATATATATATATATATATATATATATATCTTTTTCTTTTCTTTCAAACTATTCGCCATTTCCCGCATTAGCGAGGTAGCGTTAAGAACAGAGGACTGGGCCTTTGAGGGAATACCCTCACCTGGCCCAATTCTCTGTTCCTTCTTTTGGAAAATTAAAAAAAACGAGAGGGGAGGATTTCCAGCCCCCCGCTCCCTCCCCTTTTAGTCGCCTTCTACGACACGCAGGGAATACGTGGGAAGTATTCTTTCTCCCCTATCCCCAGGGATAATATATATATATATATATATATATATATATATATATATATAATATATATATATACATATATACATATATATATGTTAGAAGCAGTGAAAAGTTATTATCGAGGATGTAAGGCATGTGTACGTGTAGGAAGAGAGGAAAGTGATTGGTTCTCAGTGAATGTAGGTTTGCGGCAGGGGTGTGTGATGTCTCATTGGTTGTTTAATTTGTTTATGGATGGGGTTGTTAGGGAGGTGAATGCAAGAGTTTTGGAAAGAGGGGCGAGTATGAAGTCTGTTGGGGATGAGAGAGCTTGGGAAGTGAGTCAGTTGTTGTTCGCTGATGATACAGCGCTGGTGGCTGATTCATGTAAGAAACTGCAGAAGCTGGTGACTGAGTTTGGTAAAGTGTGTGAAAGAAGAAAGTTAAGAGTAAATGTGAATAAGAGCAAGGTTATTAGGTACAGTAGGGTTGAGGGTCAAGTCAATTGGGAGGTGAGTTTGAATGGAGAAAAACTGGAGGAAGTGAAGTGTTTTAGATATCTGGGAGTGGATCTGGCAGCGGATGGAACCATGGAAGCGGAAGTGGATCATAGGGTGGGGGAGGGGGCGAAAATTCTGGGAGCCTTGAAGAATGTGTGGAAGTCGAGAACATTATCTCGGAAAGCAAAAATGGGTATGTTTGAAGGAATAGTGGTTCCAACAATGTTGTATGGTTGCGAGGCGTGGGCTATGGATAGAGTTGTGTGCAGGAGGATGGATGTGCTGGAAATGAGATGTTTGAGGACAATATGTGGTGTGAGGTGGTTTGATCGATTAAGTAACGTAAGGGTAAGAGAGATGTGTGGAAATAAAAAGAGAGTGGTTGAGAGAGCAGAAGAGGGTGTTTTGAAATGGTTTGGGCACATGGAGAGAATGAGTGAGGAAAGATTGACCAAGAGGATATATGTGTCGGAGGTGGAGGGAACGAGGAGAAGAGGGAGACCAAATTGGAGGTGGAAAGATGAAGTGAAAAAGATTTTGTGTGATCGGGGCCTGAACATGCAGGAGGGTGAAAGGAGGGCAAGAAATAGAGTGAATTGGAGCGATGTGGTATACCGGGGTTGATGTGCTGTCAGTGGATTGAATCAAGGCATGTGAAGCGTCTGGGGTAAACCATGGAAAGCTGTGTAGGTATGTATATTTGCGTGTGTGGACGTATGTATTTACATGTGTATGGGGGTGGGTTGGGCCATTTCTTTCGTCTGTTTCCTTGCGCTACCTCGCAAACGCGGGAGACAGCGGCAAAAAAAAAAAAAAAAATATATATATATATATATATATATATATATATATATATATATATATATATATATATATATATATATATATATATATATATATATGTATATATACATCTTTTTCTTTTCTTTCAAACTATTCGCCATTTCCCGCATTAGCGAGGTAGCGTTAAGAACAGAGGACTGGGCCTTTGAGGGAATACCCTCACCTGGCCCAATTCTCTGTTCCTTCTTTTGGAAAATTAAAAAAAACGAGAGGGGAGGATTTCCAGCCCCCCGCTCCCTCCCCTTTTAGTCGCCTTCTACGACACGCAGGGAATACGTGGGAAGTATTCTTTCTCCCCTATCCCCAGGGATAATATATATATATATATATATATATATATATATATAATATATATATATACATATATACATATATATATGTTAGAAGCAGTGAAAAGTTTTTATCGAGGATGTAAGGCATGTGTACGTGTAGGAAGAGAGGAAAGTGATTGGTTCTCAGTGAATGTAGGTTTGCGGCAGGGGTGTGTGATGTCTCCATGGTTGTTTAATTTGTTTATGGATGGGGTTGTTAGGGAGGTAAATGCAAGAGTTTTGGAAAGAGGGGCAAGTATGAAGTCTGTTGGGGATGAGAGAGCTTGGGAAGTGAGTCAGTTGTTGTTCGCTGATGATACAGCGCTGGTGGCTGATTCATGTGAGAAACTGCAAAAGCTGGTGACGGAGTTTGGTAAAGTGTGTGGAAGAAGAAAGTTTAGAGTAAATGTGAATAAGAGCAAGGTTATTAGGTACAGTACGGTTGAGGGTCAAGTCAATTGGGAGGTGAGTTTGAATGGTGAAAAACTGGAGGAAGTGAAGTGTTTTAGATATCTGGGAGTGGATCTGTCAGCGGATGGAACCATGGAAGCGGAAGTGGATCATAGGGTGGGGGAGGGGGCGAAAATTCTGGGAGCCTTGAAAAATGTGTGGAAGTCGAGAACATTATCCCGGAAAGCAAAAATGGGTATGTTTGAAGGAATAGTAGTTCCAACAATGTTGTATGGTTGCGAGGCGTGGGCTATGGATAGAGTGGTGCGCAGGAGGATGGATGTGCTGGAAATGAGATGTTTGAGGACAATGTGTGGTGTGAGGTGGTTTGATCGAGTAAGTAACGTAAGGGTAAGAGAGATGTGTGGAAATAAAAAGAGCGTGGTTGAGAGAGCAGAAGAGGGTGTTTTGAAATGGTTTGGGCACATGGAGAGAATGAGTGAGGAAAGATTGACCAAGAGGATATATGTGTCGGAGGTGGAGGGAACGAGGAGAAGAGGGAGACCAAATTGGAGGTGGAAAGATGGAGTGAAAAGGATTTTGTGTGATCGGGGCCTGAACATGCAGGAGGGTGAAAGGAGGGCAAGGAATAGAGTGAAGTGGAGCGATGTGGTATACAGGGGTTGACGTGCTGTCAGTGGATTGAATCAAGGCATGTGAAGCGTCCGGGGTAAACCATGGAAAGCTGTGTAGGTATGTATATTTGCGTGTGTGGACGTGTGTATGTGCATGTGTATGGGGGGGGGTTGGGCCATTTCTTTCGTCTGTTTCCTTGCGCTACCTCGCAAACGCGGGAGACAGCGACAAAGTATAAAAAAAAAAAAAAAAAAATATATATATATATATATATATATATTCATTTATATGTATTTATTTTGCTTTGTCGCTGTCTCCCGTGTTAGCGAGGTAGCGCAAGGAAACAGACGAAAGAATGGCCCAACCCGCCCACATACACATGTATATACATACACGTCCACACACGCAAATATACATACCTATACATTTCAATGTACACATATATATACAAACACAGACATATACATATATACACATGTACATAATTCATACTGTCGGCCTTTATTTGTTCCCATCGCCACCTCGCCACACATGGAATAACATCCCCCTCCCCCCTCATGTGTTCGAGGTAGCGCTAGGAAAGACACCAAAGGCCCCATTCGTTCACACTCAGCCTCTAGCTGTCATGTAATAATGCACCGAAACCACAGCTCCCTTTCCACATCCAGGCCCCACACAACTTTCCATGGTTTACCGCAGACGTTTCAAATGCCCTGGTTCAATCCATTGACAGCACGTCGACCCCGGTATACCACATCGTTCCAATTCTCTCTATTCCTTGCACGCCTTTCACCCTCCTGCATGTTCAGGCCCCGATCACTCAAAACACATATATCCTCTTGGTCAATCTTTCCTCACTCATTCTCTCCATGTGACCAAACCATTTCAAAACACCCTCTTCTGCTCTCTCAACCACGCTCTTTTTATTTCCACACATCTCTCTTACCCTTACATTACTTACTCGATCAAACCACCTCACACCACATATTGTCAACAAACATCTCATTTCCAGTACAACCACCCTCCTGCGCACAACTGGGAGATGTATAAAAGAAAGAGGCAGGAGGTCAAGAGAAAGGTGCAAGAGGTGAAAAAGGGGGCAAATGAGAGTTGTAGTGAGAGAGTATCAATAAATCTTAGGGAGAATAAAAAATATTTTTGGAAGGAGGTAAATAAAGTGCGTAAGACAAGGGAACAAATGGGAACTTCAGTGAAGGGGGCTAATGGGGAGGTGATAACAAGTAGTGATGATGTGAGAAGGAAATGGAGTGAGTATTTTGAAGGTTTGTTTGATGATAGAGTGGCAGATATAGGGTGTTTTGGTCGAGGTGGTGTGCAAAGTGAGAGGGTTAGGGAAAATGATTTGGTAAACAGAGAAGAGGTAGTAAAAGCTTTGCGGAAGATGAAAGCCGGCAAGGCAGCAGGTTTGGATGGTATTGCAGTGGAATTTATTAAAAAAGGGGGTGATTGTATTGTTGACTGGTTGGTAAGGTAATCTGATCGAGTAAGTAATAATAGGGTAAGAGAGATGTGTGGTAATAAAAAGAGTGTGGTTGAGAGAGCAGAAGAGGGTGTTTTGAAATGGTTAGGTCACATGGAGAGAATGAGTGAGGAAAGATTGACCAAGAGAATATATGAGTCAGAGGTGGAGGGAACGAGGAGAAGTGGGAGACCAAATTGGAGGTGGAAAGATGGAGTGAAAAAGATTCTGAGTGATCAGGGCCTGAACATACAGGAGGGTGAAAGGCGTGCAAGGAATAGAGCCCTTTAGTGGGTAAAGTATCAAATTCTAATATCATGAACAATGTAGATTTAGTCAACAAGCTAAACAATATCAATGTTAATTTTGATTTCAAACTCGTTAGCTTTGATGTTTCCTCACTTTTCTCTAAAGTTCCAGTTGATGACCTTTTAGGATATTTATTTGATGTCTTGGACGATATTCATTTACCTGTTTCAAAGTCTAATTTCACTGAACTGATAAAATTGTGTATGAAAGACAGTGTATTTCAATTTAATGGAGATTTTATGCTCAAAAATTTGGTATGGCAATGGATAATCCTCTTTCACCTGTACTAAGTAATCTTTATATGGAATTTTTTGAAACAAAATTACTAAAGGATATCTTACCTTCTAATGCAATTTGGTTTAGGTATGTAGATGAAGTTCTTTGTGTTTGGCCAACAAATGAAAATTTACAAATATTTCTCCCCTTACTTAACAATTTAGTACCTTCCATCAAATTTACTGTAGAAAATGAAAATAATGGTATGTTACTATTTCTAGATTGCATGATCCATAGACAAGGAAACAAGTTTAAGTTTAGCATATACAGAAAACCCATATATGCTCATATATCCATTATTACTCATCTCAACATGCAGAGTTAAATTATCATCATTTCAATCTATGTTCCTCATGGCATTACGTATTTCCAGTGCAGAGTTTATTGATGATGAGTTTGAGAAGATATATTCTATTGGATCTAAGTTATAATACCCTAGATCTTTCACTGACAAATCCCTTAAGTTGGCAAAGGAATCATTTTATAGAGTTGAGCCCAAACCTCCCATTGACACCAAGAATCTTTTAGTTCTCCCTTTTAATAATGATTTCACTTTGCTTCCCATGTTGCTTAAATCCTTTAATGTACATGTTGCCTTTAGCAGCAATAATACTATAAAAAATATCTTAATCAGGAATTCACCAGAAAATTCTCTTGGATGCATCTATAAAGTGCCTTGTGGAAACTGTGATAAATTTTATGTTGGTCAGACTGGTAAGGATCTTTCTGTTAGACTTAAGCAACATAAACATAGTATAAGAATGGGACAAGAATCAAATGCCTTGTATAATCACGTTAAAAACTATTGACAGGAGTATTGACTGGAGCAACGCCATCACAGTTATTAACTCCAACTGCATTACCAAGAGAAATATCATTGAATCTTTTATTATCAAATACACAAAGAATTATAATCTTAATATTAGTGATGGTATATACATTTTACATAACTTTATTGTTGATAAAATTTGTAAAATTATAAGTTTATGAACGCTCGTTGTATGTTTTGAACAATCACATGTTTACCAAATGGCGTCCTAGCTTCGTCTCTTTGATGTATATCATCTGACTTATATTTCTCTCTTTTGTCTCCCCTGATGATGTGATTATCACACGAAAGTGCACTTGGGAACTTATCGTGTTTCATTTTCCCCTTAGGCTCATAGGAATATATATGTGTGTGTGTGTGTGTGTGTGTGTGTGTGTGTGTGTGTGTGTGTGTGTATGTGTTTGTGTGTGTGTAGAGAGAGAGAGAGAGAGAGAGAGAGAGAGAGAGAGAGAGAGAGAGAGAGAGAGAGAGAGAGAGAGAGAGAGAGAGGATCTCGTCAGGCAGATGAAATCAAGACAACCATGTAGTTTGTTGGGATGATAACTGAGTCAGTAGGAGAAACACGATGGTATAGACTGGGAATGATAATTGTTACGAGGAGTGTGGAGAGAGACATGTCAGAGGATGAGAGAGAGGCGTGGTTGAACATGTGGCAAAAATATTTGAAAAGATGGAGGAAGGGGAGATAGGTCAAATGAAGATAGATGATATTGCAGTTTGTGATCATGCCACGAAAGAAACAACAGGCGCAACATTCTTGATCTGATAAAGGAAGAAAAGTTTGGGAAAGAAACAAGAATTTATGACGCAACTTTGCTTATCTGGAGAAGGTGTTTGACCGTGTTCCTTGAGAAACAGTTTATTATTGTTAGTTGAGAGAATTCTAGAAAATCTTTGAGAACCTTGACAGCAATGGTTCAGAGCAGCAGTGAGATGATGAATGGTTCAAGCTTATTTTGGATAGCACTAAGGTTCACCTTCAATCCCATTATCATTGGTGATTGTAGCAATAGTTGTATGTGAAGGAATGCCAAAGGCTTTTCACGGTTATTATTCATTATAGAACTTGACGACGAATGTGTGATGTTAGATATGAAAAATATAAAGAGAATGTAGAATTATTCAGCTGACGGCGAAGTAAAGATGAAGGAAGGGGTGGCATTTTGGGATGAACGTTTTTTGGAAAATAACAACTGTGTGGAGGTCTGAGTGATGATTTCATATGTGTGGAGGTCTGAGTGATGATTTCATATGTGTGGAGGTCTGAGTGATGACTTCATATGTGTGGAGGTCTGAGTGATGATTTCATATGTGTGGAGGTCTGAGTGATGATTTCATATGTGTGGAGGTCTGAGTGATGATTTCATATGTGTGGAGGTCTGAGTGATGATTTCATAGATATCACATACTGAATTTGGACTATACATGATTGAGAGTCACCTAAGTATATGTAAGTACACCGGACGTATCAAAGTTTTGAAGATTGAATAAACTGCCAGAAGACATTTACCAGCAGAAGCAAGAGAACGCTCGCTCCGTTTGAAAAATCTATGAATCTTCAGCTTGTCTTGGCGTTGTCTGGGAAGAAAGTGGAACAAAACACGAAAAACTCAGGCTTTATGTAAGACCAACTCTCCAGTGAGAGACAATATACGGTCCACGTCAGACAAGAGGCACCACCACTTTAACTCTACCAGTTTACAAGGAAATTGCACGATCTGAGGCTTCTCTCATGGAGTAGTGAAATGTAATTCTTATGTGCGAAGGGAAAGCCTTGCTCAGTTGTGATATCAAAAATTTGGATGAAAATTCTTCCAAATCTAAAAGCCGTTAGTAGTGAAAAATCTTTACCATGTACTGTAAAAAGCGTCTCTTGTAAAGAAATAGATTAATCATCATTATAAAACTTTAAGATGTTTTTCATTTCTTCGAAACATGAAAAATCCAAAATAGCAGATTGGAGCCTTGTTCAAGAAAATATTTAGCTATCCTTACATTTTCTTTTCTTCGTCTTTCTAACAATTATTACTACACCTTTTGCTGGCATACCTGAGAATGCTTTAGCAATCTGTGCTCCCTACATTATCTTTCTCATTCATAAAGATATCAGATGAATTACTGTTAAGAAATGTTACATCACTACAGTTTTACTTCACGTATTAGCATCTTTACAGACACTTTTTATATTTAATATCCTCTCCATTTTCATGTAATTACCCTTTCAGAAAAGAATATTTTCCATACCTTTAGAAATGATAGAAAAACATGAGCAAAACACACACACATACAGAGGCTTCCGTGGTTCAGAGGTTAACTTCGCTGACTATGATTCATCCATGGGCCCCTTTGGGTTCAAATCCGAGGAGAGACAGTCGGCCTACAGTTAATTCCAGCTGTTTATCTTCCCCTTAGAGCTAGTCGATAAATGAGTACCTGTCTTCGGCTGGTGTGTGTGTGTGTGTGTGTGTATTCCAAGGTTAAGAGACGGAGCATCACGAATAACACACAAAGAGTAATCGCAGATATGTAATCACACACACACACACACACACACACAGACAAGCCAGGTACCCATTTATCGATCAGCTCTGAGAGGAGGAGGAACAAGAGCTGCGATTGGTTGTGGAGTGACTGCTATGCTGAGGATTTGAACTGACAGTGAGTGACCCGTGCGTGCATCATGGTCAGTCAAGTTGCCAGATACTTCTGGGAATTATTGTACCTAGCAACAGCACCGGAATCCCGTTCCTTTGTCAAGGAATAAAGTATTGAAACTGAATTGAAGTTAACCACTATTAGCAAGGATGACCGTAAGCATGTATGAGAGAGAGAGAGAGAGAGAGAGAGAGAGAGAGAGAGAGAGAGAGAGAGAGAGAGAGAGAGAGAGAGAGAGAGAGAGAGAGAGAGAGAGAGAGAGAGTATTGGTTATCGTTCTCACGATGAATCAAGTATGAGCAAACCCGGATTGCAAACATGAGGACCCAGCCCGTTGGTCAGCCTGCCACACTGCCAACTAACCAACAAGGCAACAATCTAGTAAACCAACCAAACAGCAGCATACTACAAACAGCAGCATACTACAAACAGCAGCATACTACAAACAGCTAACATACTACAAACAGCAGCATACTACAAACAGCAACATACTACAAACAGCAGGATACTACAAACAGCAGCATACTACAAACAGCTAACATACTACAAACAGCAGCATACTACAAACAGCAGCATACTACAAACAGCAGCATACTACAAACAGCAGCATACTACAAACAGCTAACATACTACAAACAGCTAACATACCACAAACAGCAGCATACTACAAACAGCTAACATACTACAAACAGCAGCATACTACAAACAGCAGCATACTACAAACAGCTAACATACTACAAACAGCAGCATACTACAAACAGCTAACATACTACAAACAGCAGCATACTACAAACAGCAACATACTACAAACAGCTAACATACTTCAAACAGCAGCGTACTACAAACAGCAGCATACTACAAACAGCAGCATACTACAAACAGCAGCATACTACAAACAGCAGCGTACTACAAACAGCTAACATACTACAAACAGCAGCATACTACAAACAGCTAACATACTACAAACAGCAGCGTACTACAAACAGCAGCATACTACAAACAGCAGCATACTACAAACAGCAGCATACTACAAACAGCTAACATACTACAAACAGCAGCATACTACAAACAGCTAACATACTACAAACAGCAGCATACTACAAACAGCAGCATACTACAAACAGCTAACATACTACAAACAGCAGCATACTACAAACAGCTAACATACTACAAACAGCAGCATACTACAAACAGCTAACATACTACAAACAGCAGCATACTACAAACAGCTAACATACTACAAACAGCAGCATATTACAAACAGCTAACATACTACAAACAGCAGCATACTACAAACAGCTAAGATACTACAAACAGCAGCATACTACAAACAGCTAACATACTACAAACAGCAGCATACTACAAACAGCAGCATACTACAAACAGCAGCATACTACAAACAGCTAACATACTACAAACAGCAACATACTACAAACAGCTAACATACTACAAACAGCAGCATACTACAAACAGCTAACATACTACAAACAGCAGCATACTACAAACAGCTAACATACTACAAACAGCAGCATACTACAAACAGCAGCATACTACAAACAGCAGCATACTACAAACAGCAGCATACTACAAACAGCTAACATACTACAAACAGCAGCATACTACAAACAGCTAACATACTACAAACAGCAGCATACTACAAACAGCTAACATACTACAAACAGCAGCATACTACAAACAGCTAACATACTACAAACAGCAGCATACTACAAACAGCAGCGTACTACAAACAGCAGCATACTACAAACAGCAGCATACTACAAACAGCAGCATACTACAAACAGCAGCATACTACAAACAGCTAACATACTACAAACAGCAGCATACTACAAACAGCAACATACTACAAACAGCTAACATACTACAAACAGCTAACATACTACAAACAGCTAACATACTACAAACAGCTAACATACTCCAAACAGCTAACAGACTACAAACAGCAGCATACTACAAACAGCTAACATACTACAAACAGCAGCATACTACAAACAGCTAACATACTACAAACAGCAGCATACTACAAACAGCTAACATACTACAAACAGCAGCATACTACAAACAGCAGCATACTACAAACAGCAGCATACTACAAACAGCAGGATACTACAAACAGCAGCATACTACAAACAGCTAACATACTACAAACAGCAGCATACTACAAACAGCAACATACCACAAACAGCTACCATACTACAAACAGCAGCGTACTACAAACAGCTAACATACTACAAACAGCTAACATACTACAAACAGCAGCATACTACAAACAGCTAACATACTACAAACAGCTAACATACTACAAACAGCTAACATACTACAAACAGCAGCATACTACAAACAGCTAACATACTACAAACAGCAGCATACTACAAACAGCTAACATACTACAAACAGCTAACATACTACAAACAGCTAACATACTACAAACAGCTAACATACTACAAACAGCAGCATACTACAAACAGCTAACATACTACAAACAGCAGCATACTACAAACAGCTAACATACTACAAACAGCAGCATACTACAAACAGCTAACATACTACAAACAGCAGCATACTACAAACAGCTAACATACTACAAACAGCAGCATACTACAAACAGCTAACATACTACAAACAGCAGCATACTACAAACAGCTAACATACTACAAACAGCAGCATACTACAAACAGCTAACATACTACAAACAGCTAACATACTACAAACTTGCAGATTGGTTTGCCGATTGGCAGACCAATCTGCAATCTATGTACAAACCAATCAGGTGTGCAGCTAACCTGCTAATCAACAGCCATTGTACAGCCAATGTGCTCGACATCTTCCTGGTTAGTTATTATCACAAATGTTACTGTTTCATCAGCTTTCGGTAATCAAAATTCTTTTACCAAATAAGACTATAGTGGGTACTGAAGACAAGCTCGATATGTCCTCACGCATTACATTTCCCTTAGGCTTCTGATGCAATGTTCTTCCTCATTATACTCCTCTGCTGCCCAGGATGTGATGTAGGTTACTTTGTGGAACTCGGGACTGCGGTGGGAAGCCAGCTATTACGGTCACACCTAAGACACAACAATTTCCTATCGACTCAGATGTACGTATGTTTCCTGGCGCTACCTCTCTGATGCAGGAAACAGAGTTTAAGTATAATAGATAAAAGATTGTGTTTTAGATATCTGGGAGTGGATCTGGCAGCGGATGGAACCATGGAAGCGGAAGTAAATCATACGGTGGGAGAGGGGGTGAAAATTCTGGGAGCCTTGAGGAATGTGTGGAAGTCGAGAACGTTATCTCGGAGAGCAAAGGTGGGTATGTTTGAAGGAATAGTGGTTCCAGCAGTGTTGTGTGGTTGCGAGGCGTGGGCTATGGATAGAGTTGTGCGCAGGAGGGTGGATGTGCTGGAAATGAGATGTTTGAGGACAATATGTGGTGTGAGGTGGTTTGATCGAGTAAGTGATGTAAGGGTAGGGGAGATGTGTGGAAATAAAAATAGCGTGGTTGAGAGAGCAGAAGAGGGTGTTTTGAGGTGGTTTGGGTACATGGAGAGAATGAGTGAGGAAAGATTGACCAAGAGGATATATGTGTCGGAGGTGGAGGGAACGAGGAGAAGTGGGAGACCAAATTGGAGGTGGAAAAATGGAGTGAAAAAGATTTTGAGTGATCGGGGCCTGAACATGCAGGAGGGTGAAAGGCGGGCAAGGAATAGAGTGAATTGGATCGATGTGGTATACCGGGGTCGATGTGCTGTCAATGGATTGAATCGGGGAATGTGAAGCGTCTGGGGTAAACCATGGAAAGTTCTGTGGGGCCTGGATGTGGAAAGGGAGCTATGGTTTCGGGCATTATTACATGACAGCTAGAGAGTGTGAACGAATATGGCCTTTGTTGTCTTTTCCTAGCGCTACCTCGCACACATGAGGGGGGAGGGGGATGGTATTCCATGTGTGGCGAGGTGGCGATGGGAATAAATAAAGGCAGACAGTTTGAATTGTGTACATGTGTATATATGTATATGTCTGTGTGTGTATATACATATGTGTACATTGAGATGTATAGGTATGTATATTTGCGTGTGTGGACGTGTATGTATATGCATGTGTATGGGGATGGGTTGGGCCATTCCTTTCGTCTGTTTCCTTGCGCTACCTTGCTAACGCGGTAGACAGCGACAAAGCAAAATAAAAATAAAAAATATATGATATATATATATATATATATATATGTATATATATATATATATATATATATATATATATGTATATATATATATATATATATATATACATATATATATATATATATATATATATATATATATATATATATATATATATATATATATATATATATATATATATATATATATATATATATATATATCCCTGGGGATAGGGGATTAAGAATACATCCCACGTATTCCCTGCGTGTCGTAGAAGGCGACGAAAAGAGGGAGGGAGCGGCTGGAAATCCTCCCCTCTCTCTTTTTTTTTTTTTTTTTTTTAATTTTCCAAAAGAAGGAACAGAGGGGGCCAGGTGAGGATATTCCAAAAAAGGCCCAGTCCTCTGTTCTTAACGCTACCTCGCTATCGCGGGAAATGGCGAATAGTATGGAAAAAAATATTTTTTTTTTTTTTTTTTTTTTTTTTTTTTTTTATACTTTGTCGCTGTCTCCCGCGTTTGCGAGGTAGCGCAAGGAAACAGACGAAAGAAATGGCCCAACCCCCCCCCCATACACATGTACATACACACGTCCACACACGCAAATATACATACCTACACAGCTTTCCATGGTTTACCCCGACGCTTCACATGCCTTGCTTCAATCCACTGACAGCACGTCAACCCCTGTATACCACATGACTCCAATTCACTCTATTTCTTGCCCTCCTTTCACCCTCCTGCATGTTCAGGCCCCGATCACACAAAATCTTTTTCACTCCATCTTTCCACCTCCAATTTGGTCTCCCTCTTCTCCTCGTTCCCTCCACCTCCGACACATATATCCTCTTGGTCAATCTCTCCTCACTCATTCTCTCCATGTGCCCAAACCATTTCAAAACACCCTCTTCTGCTCTCTCAACCACGCTCTTTTTATTTCCACACATCTCTCTTACCCTTACGTTACTTACTCGATCAAACCACCTCACACCACACATTGTCCTCAAACATCTCATTTCCAGCACATCCATCCTCCTGCGCACATCTCTATCCATAGCCCACGCCTCGCAACCATACAACATTGTTGGAACCACTATTCCCTCAAACATACCCATTTTTGCTTTCCGAGATAGTGTTCTCGACTTCCACACATTTTTCAAGGCTCCCAAAATTTTCGCCCCCTCCCCCACCCTATGATCCACTTCCGCTTCCATGGTTCCATCCGCTGACAGATCCACTCCCAGATATCTAAAACACTTCACTTCCTCCAGTTTTTCTCCATTCAAACTCACCTCCCAATTGACTTGACCCTCACCCCTACTGTACCTAATAACCTTGCTCTTATTCACATTTACTCTCAACTTTCTTCTTCCACACACTTTACCAAACTCAGTCACCAGCTTCTGCAGTTTCTCACATGAATCAGCCACCAGCGCTGTATCATCAGCGAACAACAACTGACTCACTTCCCAAGCTCTCTCATCCCCAACAGACTTCATACTTGCCCCTCTTTCCAGGACTCTTGCATTTACCTCCCTTACAACCCCATCCATAAACAAATTAAACAACCATGGAGACATCACACACCCCTGCCGCAAACCTACATTCACTGAGAACCAATCACTTTCCTCTCTTCCTACACGTACACATGCCTTACATCCTCGATAAAAACTTTTCACTGCTTCTAACAACTTGCCTCCCACACCATATATTCTTAATACCTTCCACAGAGCATCTCTATCAACTCTATCATATGCCTTCTCCAGATCCATAAATGCTACATACAAATCCATTTGCTTTTCTAAGTATTTCTCACATACATTCTTCAAAGCAAACACCTGATCCACACATCCTCTACCACTTCTGAAACCACACTGCTCTTCCCCAATCTGATGCTCTGTACATGCCTTCACCCTCTCAATCAATACCCTCCCATATAATTTACCAGGAATACTCAACAAACTTATACCTCTGTAATTTGAGCACTCACTCTTATCCCCTTTGCCTTTGTACAATGGCACTATGCACGCATTCCGCCAATCCTCAGGCACCTCACCATGAGTCATACATACATTAAATAACCTTACCAACCAGTCAACAATACAGTCACCCCCTTTCTTAATAAATTCCACTGCAATACCATCCAAACCTGCTGCCTTGCCGGCTTTCATCTTCCGCAAAGCTTTTACTACCTCTTCTCTGTTTACCAAATCATTTTCCCTAACCCTCTCCCTTTGCACACCACCTCGACCAAAACACCCTATATCTGCCACTCTGTCATCAGACACATTCAACAAACCTTCAAAATACTCATTCCATCTCCTTCTCACATCACCGCTACTTGTTATCACCTCCCCATTTACGCCCTTCACTGAAGTTCCCATTTGCTCCCTTGTCTTACGCACCCTATTTACCTCCTTCCAGAACATCTTTTTATTTTCCCTAAAATTTACTGATAGTCTCTCACCCCAACTCTCATTTGCCCTTTTTTTCACCTCTTGCACCTTTCTCTTGACCTCCTGTCTCTTTCTTTTATACTTCTCCCACTCAATTTCATTTTTTCCCTGCAAAAATCGTCCAAATGCCTCTCTCTTCTCTTTCACTAATACTCTTACTTCTTCATCCCACCACTCACTACCCTTTCTAAACAGCCCACCTCCCACTCTTCTCATGCCACAAGCATCTTTTGCGCAATCCATCACTGATTCCCTAAATACATCCCATTCCTCCCCCACTCCCCTTACTTCCATTGTTCTCACCTTTTTCCATTCTGTACACAGTCTCTCCTGGTACTTCCCCACACAGGTCTCCTTCCCAAGCTCACTTACTCTCACCACCTTCTTCACCCCAACATTCACTCCTCTTTTCTGAAAACCCATACTAATCTTCACCTTAGCCTCCACAAGATAATGATCAGACATCCCTCCAGTTGCACCTCAAATTGTACATTTCCTTTCCATAGCCAGAGGTTGAACCATTATGTGACATTCATTTTTTTTTCATTCATTTCAAGCTAAAAGTTTGTTTTCTAAATTGTTTCTTACATTTTTCATATGTATATATATATGTATGTGTGTGTGTGTGTGTGTATGTGCATATGTGTGTGTGTGTGTGTGTGTGTGTATATGTTTATATATATGTATATTATCCCTGGGGATAGGGGTGAAAGAATACTTCCCACGTATTCCTCGCGTGTCGTAGAAAGCGACTAGAGGGGACGGGAGCGGGGGGCCGGAAATCCTCCCCTCCTTGTATTAACTTTCTAAAATGGGAAACAGAAGAAGGAGTCACGCGGGGAGTGATCATCCTCCTCGAAGGCTCAGAGTGGGGTGCCTAAATGTGTGTGGATGTAACCAAGATGTGAAAAAAGGAGAGATAGGTAGTATGTTTGAGGAAAGGAACCTGGATGTTTTGGCTCTGAGTGAAACGAAGCTCAAGGGTAAAGGGGAAGAGTGGTTTGGAAATGTCTGGGGAGTGAAGTCAGGGGTTAGTGAGAGGACAAGAGCAAGGGAAGGAGTAGCAATACTCCTGAAACAGGAGTTGTGGGAGTATGTGATAGAATGTAAGAAAGTAAATTCTCGATTAATATGGGTAAAATTGAAAGTTGATGGAGAGAGGTGGGTGATTATTGGTGCATATGCACCTGGGCATGAGAAGAAAGATCATGAGAGGCAAGTGTTTTGGGAGCAGCTAAATGAGTGTGTTAGCGGTTTTGATGCACGAGACCGGGTTATAGTGATGGGTGATTTAAATGCAAAGGTGAGTAATGTGGCAGTTGAGGGAATAATTGGTATGCATGGGGTGTTCAGTGTTGTAAATGGAAATGGTGAAGAGCTTGTAGATTTATGTGCTGAAAAAGGACTGATGATTGGGAATACCTGGTTTAAAAAGCGAGATATACATAAGTATACTTATGTAAGTAGGAGAGATGGCCAGAGAGCGTTATTGGATTACGTGTTAATTGACAGGCGTGCGAAAGAGAGACTTTTGGAAAAAAATATATATATACATATATATATATATATATATATATATATATATATATATATATGGGGAGTAAAGTCAGGGGTTAGTGAAAGGACAAGAGCAAGGGAAGGAGTAGCAATACTCCTGAAACAGGAGTTGTGGGAGTATGTGATAGAATGTAAGAAAGTAAATTCTCGATTAATATGGGTAAAACTGAAAGTTGATGGAGAGAGATGGGTGATTATTGGTGCATATGCACCTGGGCATGAGAAGAAAGATCATGAGAGGCAAGTGTTTTGGGAGCAGCTGAATGAGTGTGTTAGTGGTTTTGATGCACGAAACCGGGTTATAGTGATGGGTGATTTGAATGCAAAGGTGAGTAATGTGGCAGTTGAGGGAATAATTGGTATACATGCGGTGTTCAGTGTTGTAAATGGAAATGGTGAAGAGCTTGTAGATTTATGTGCTGAAAAAGGACTGATGATTGGGAATACCTGGTTTAAAAAGCGAGATATACATAAGTATACTTATGTAAGTAGGAGAGATGGCCAGAGAGCGCTATTGGATTACGTCTTAATTGACAGGCGTGCGAAAGAGAGACTTTTGGATGTTAATGTGCTGAGAGGTGCAACTGGAGGGATGTCTGATCATTATCTTGTGGAGGCTAAGGTGAAGATTTGTATGGGTTTTCAGAAAAGAAGAGTGAATGTTGGGGTGAAGAGGGTGGTGAGAGTAAGTGAGCTTGGGAAGGAGACCTGTGTGAGGAAGTACCAGGAGAGACTGAGTACAGAATGGAAAAAGGTGAGAACAATGGAAGTAAGGGGAGTGGGGGAGGAATGGGATGTATTTAGGGAATCAGTGATGGATTGCGCAAAAGATGCTTGTGGCATGAGAAGAGTGGGAGGTGGGTTGATTAGAAAGGGTAGTGAGTGGTGGGATGAAGAAGTAAGAGTATTAGTGAAAGAGAAGAGAGAGGCATTTGGACGATTTTTGCAGGGAAAAAATGCAATTGAGTGGGAGATATATAAAAGAAAGAGACAGGAGGTCAAGAGAAAGGTGCAAGAGGTGAAAAAAGGGCAAATGAGAGTTGGGGTGAGAGAGTATCATTAAATTTTAGGGAGAATAAAAAGATGTTCTGGAAGGAGGTAAATAAAGTGCGTAAGACAAGGGAGCAAATGGGAACTTCAGTGAAGGGCGCAAATGGGGAGGTGAAAACAAGTAGTGGTGATGTGAGAAGGAGATGGAGTGAGTATTTTGAAGGTTTGTTGAATGTGTTTGATGATAGAGTGGCAGATATAGGGTGTTTTGGTCGAGGTGGTGTGCAAAGTGAGAGGGTTAGGGAAAATGATTTGGTAAACAGAGAAGAGGTAGTGAAAGCTTTGCGGAAGATGAAAGCCGGCAAGGCAGCAGGTTTGGATGGTATTGCAGTGGAATTTATTAAAAAAGGGGGTGACTGTATTGTTGACTGGTTGGTAAGGTTATCTAATGTATGTATGACTCATGGTGAAGTGCCTGAGGATTGGCGGAATGCGTGCATAGTGCCATTGTACAAAGGCAAAGGGGATAAGAGTGAGTGCTCAAATTACAGAGGTATAAGTTTGTTGAGTATTCCTGGTAAATTATATGGGAGGGTATTGATTGAGAGGGTGAAGGCATGTACAGAGCATCAGATTGGGGAAGAGCAGTGTGGTTTCAGAAGTGGTAGAGGATGTGTGGATCAGGTGTTTGCTTTGAAGAATGTATGTGAGAAATACTTAGAAAAGCAAATGGATTTGTATGTAGCATTTATGGATCTGGAGAAGGCATATGATAGAGTTGATAGAGATGCTCTGTGGAAGGTATTAAGAATATATGGTGTGGGAGGAAAGTTGTTAGAAGCAGTGAAAAGTTTTTATCGAGGATGTAAGGCATGTGTACGTGTAGGAAGAGAGGAAAGTGATTGGTTCTCAGTGAATGTAGGTTTGCGGCAGGGGTGTGTGATGTCTCCATGGTTGTTTAATTTGTTTATGGATGGGGTTGTTAGGGAGGTAAATGCAAGAGTTTTGGAAAGAGGGGCAAGTATGAAGTCTGTTGGGGATGAGAGAGCTTGGGAAGTGAGTCAGTTGTTGTTCGCTGATGATACAGCGCTGGTGGCTGATTCAGGTGAGAAACTGCAGAAGCTGGTGACTGAGTTTGGTAAAGTGTGTGGAAGAAGAAAGTTAAGAGTAAATGTGAATAAGAGCAAGGTTATTAGGTACAGTAGGGTTGAGGGTCAAGTCAATTGGGAGGTGAGTTTGAGTGGTGAAAAACTGGAGGAAGTGAAGTGTTTTAGATATCTGGGAGTGGATCTGGCAGCGGATGGAACCATGGAAGCGGAAGTGGATCATAGGGTGGGGGAGGGGGCGAAAATTCTGGGGGCCTTGAAGAATGTGTGGAAGTCGAGAACATTATCTCGGAAAGCAAAAATGGGTATGTTTGAAGGAATAGTGGTTCCAAAAATGTTGTATGGTTGCGAGGCGTGGGCTATGGATAGAGTTGTGCGCAGGAGGATGGATGTGCTGGAAATGAGATGTTTGAGGACAATATGTGGTGTGAGGTGGTTTGATCGAGTGAGTAACGTAAGGGTAAGAGAGATGTGTGGAAATAAAAAGAGCGTGGTTGAGAGAGCAGAAGAGGGTGTTTTGAAGTGGTTTGGGCACATGGAGAGAATGAGTGAGGAAAGATTGACCAAGAGGATATATGTGTCGGAGGTGGAGGGAACGAGGAGAAGAGGGAGACCAAATTGGAGGTGGAAAGAGGGAGTGAAAAAGATTTTGTGTGATCGGGGCCTGAACATGCAGGAGGGTGAAAGGAGGGCAAGGAATAGAGTAAATTGGAGCGATGTGGTATACCGGGGTTGACGTGCTGTCAGTGGATTGAATCAAGGCATGTGAAGCGTCTGGGGTAAACCATGGAAAGCTGTGTAGGTATGTATATTTGCGTGTGTGGACGTATGTATATACATGTGTATGGTGGGGGTTGGGCTATTTCTTTCGTCTGTTTCCTTGCGCTACCTCGCAAACGCGGGAGACAGCGACAAAGTATAATAAAATATATAAATAAAAAAAAAAAAAAATATATATATATATATATATATATATATATATATATATATATATATATATATATATATATATATACGGGTGCTGGTGAGGCTCAGGTTCGTGATAGCTTCCTTCATCAGTGTTACATGGTGTGTGTGCTCAGGTTGTGAAGATGTGGCGGTCATCGCGGATACAGGGTGATCCAAGGAAACGGTTGTCTAGCTTGCCATCTTCAACTACTGTATGTGAGGTGAGGTATCGTTGCCTGGACTACTCCATGTGCAGGGCTTGGCTTATCATCTTCCCCCTCACCCTGACACAAGGAACTGGTGCTGGCACATTGAATGATACTCATGTGAAATGAGTAAGGCTGTCTGGTAGTGGTTTCTTGAAAATATTGTTGACATACGTATGATGATAACAGCATGATATTGAAATCATTAATGACAAGAGCCTGTGTCGTCATTGTGCTCGTGGCTGTAAGAAATTGAAACAAAATTGAATCTGTAAGACGGATGTTAACAAATGATGATAAATCGTTCATCTTTACGTAATGTGACCAGTATGTCTAATAATTTTCGTTATACTAATGATCAATATAATAATCCTAAGATACATACTCAGTAAACTTGGATCATCACATACCACGAGCAAGTACAAGTATAAGCAGCAGCTGTACCTGGCAGTCCGCCCTGTACTGCTGTGGGACTCATGCAGGACCAGCCAGCTGTGCAGCCATGAGCGACCCAAGCTTGCACAATGCTCGTTGAAGGCATTAATTCCATCATTGCTGCTCGTTGAAGGCATTAATTCCATCATTGCTGCTCGTTGAAGGCATTAATTCCATCATTGCTGCTCGTTGAAGGCATTAATTCCATCATTGCTGCTCGTTGGAGGCATTAATTCCATCATTGCTGCTCGTTGAAGGCATTAATTCCATCATTGCTGCTCGTTGAAGGCATTAATTCCATCATTGCTGCTCGTTGAAGGCATTAATTCCATCATTGCTGCTTGTTGAAGGCATTAATTCCATCATTGCTGCTCGTTCAAGGCATTAATTCCATCATTGCTGCTCGTTCAAGGCATCAATTCCATCATTGCTGCTCGTTCAAGGCATTAATTCCATCACTGCTGCTCGTTGAAGGCATTAATTTCATCATTGCTGCTCGTTGGAGGCATTAATTCCATCATTGCTGCTCGTTGAAGGCATTAATTCCATCATTGCTGCTCGTTCAAGGCATTAATTCCATCATTGCTGCTCGTTCAAGGCATTAATTCCATCATTGCTGCTCGATGAAGGCATTAATTTCATCATTGCTGCTCGTTCAAGGCATTAATTCCATCATTGCTGCGATTTCTTTCGTTTTTGGCATATCGTTCAGGGTCTGCGATTTATTGAGCTACATTGCTGAAAAATGGCTGTATTATGTATAATGAAGGAGGACAACATAAGATCTGTGAGATATATTGCTCCATTAGAAAAGACGTGAAATAAGAATTACGACAAGAGGAATGGAACAATATGCTATTGGTTCCTGAATATTAAAAGATCATCAGCATAAGATATAGAGAAAGGCTTCAAACAGTTGTTAAGTGTGTGCAATGAAATCAGCAGCCAGAATGCCGAAATTAAGGTTTGATATCATCTTCGTTGTGAAATACAACGTAACATCAGCATCCAAATCTGAGTGAGGTTTGGTGGATGAGTTTATTCTTTCATTAGACAGTTGATAACTTGATGGAGATTAGCATGGCTCCAAGAGAGATAGTGCAAAGTGTTTATTATATTACTATGTCATTCTTAGCAAAGCTCTATTGCAATATCAATACAACTAAATATTCCGAAAAATATTCTTCCCTTCGTTATAGTCTGAACTACTAGTATCAGATTACAT
Organism: Panulirus ornatus; assembly: GCF_036320965.1. Taxonomy (NCBI): domain Eukaryota; kingdom Metazoa; phylum Arthropoda; class Malacostraca; order Decapoda; family Palinuridae; genus Panulirus; species Panulirus ornatus. The sequence continues at coordinate 26,387,419 of NC_092248.1, read as the reverse complement.
GTTCACTGAGCATTTATATACAACCTGACATGTGCTTGTAACGTAATATATTTTACTGAATGTTAAAACAAGGCATTTGTTACCAGATATTTTATGGAAAAAATATGCAGCTCAAAGAGACGTGGCAAAGTGTCCAGTACTAAAACTTGGCATTACATCAAACACTAAATTTCAACATTGAACTTTGCTGCTCCAAAGCTGAGTTATTGTTGTAAGGTCAGACCAGGAGAAACAGGTTCCGCTCGCTGAAGATTTTGAAGGATCTACGAAGCAATTTGCGTCCAGTAAGTATATTTTGTAAACATATTTACACGCAGCTATTCTTTGAGTAATGACTTTCATCAATCTAGATTATTTTCCTTATTTTTCAGTCATCCTTAATTGTCGTACACACGACGCTGCCTCATATGGACGGTAGCGTATCCTTCCCTTGTCATCCCAAACTTTACATCATCACATCTTCCCTTTCTTCCTCCTCTCCCGCCTCCCCACCGTCCTAGTCGTCCTCACTCCCTCCTGTCACATTCCCTTTCTCTTCCACTTCAGTTTTCTCTCATCCTTCCTTTCCATTCCTCGCCACTGCTTCCCCAGCCACACCTTGACCTGCCCTTATGCTCAGCCTTATATGTTGCTCCGTTTCCTTCCTTCATCCTTCACTATCTTTTTTCTCTTCATCTTCTTTCCTTTCCCTCGCTTTCTTTCTCTGTATTCCTTCCAGATTCACCTTTTCGTACCTGCTGAACGCCCCGCCCTCCTTCTCTAGTCTCCACCGAAATCTCTTCCCCTCCCTCCCTTCCTCCTCGCCTCTCGCTCTCTCTCTCTCTCTCTCTCTCTCTCTCTCTCTCTCTCTCTCTCTCTCTCTCTCTCTCTCTCTCTCTCTCTCTCTCTCTCTCTCTCTCTCTCTCTCTCTCCTCGCAGCTTCAGTCTTCTGGAGTACATCCTGATGCTTTACATAGTGTGGTACTTCAGAGAGGAGTACAGTGACCTCCTGACTCTCTCCTTGTCACTTGATCATAAGGTTAAAAAAGTTACTATTGTCGCGACCTCGATGATGGCTCACTGGAACTACGGGAAAACTCGAGCATATCATTTCGGTTTAAAAGAACGACGAGAACGTTATTAAGAAAGTCCTACACCCTGTGTTTACCTTGTAATAGCCCCATGATCATCCCAGCTTACCTTGTTATTACCAAACTAAAATGTCTTACACAGTAGCACGCAGCTTGTAAGTGTGGCTCATAAAACATATTCGAATTAGGAAAGACTGCATTACTGCATTTACTTAGTCATCGCTCTCCAAGTGTTTCTATATTATGTTTCTGGTAATGACTCAAATTTGGTCTAGCTTTACCGTTAAGAATACTTTTGGTTAAGTCTGTGTACCCAAGTGTATGGGTTGTTTGTACTATGCTATCCATACCATAGTGTACAGGGTGGTACAAAATAAGTGATAAAACCAAAGTATCTCCACAACTCACCGCGAAGTCACCAAGTTGTGCTACCCGACAGTGGAGGTAGGCGGTCTGGCCGACAGGGGTGGTAATGTTCCTAGTGCCGACGGAGAGGAAGTAAGGCCCCGCCGTCATCTCCATATAGTCGTCGTCTGTCATCAGACCTGAGGGTGACCAGAAACATTGGTTAGACGACCATGATGATGGTGTTGGGTTACTTAGGGTTACATGTTGTCATGTGGTTGTGATGGGGTAGATCTCATTATATGGTTGTGATGAGGTAGATGTTATTATATGGTTGTGATGGGGTAGATGTTATTATATGGTTGTGATGGGATAGATGTTGTTATATGGTTGTGATGAGGTAGATGTTATTATATGGTTGTGATGAGGTAGATGTTATTATATGGTTGTGATGGGATAGATGTTATTATATAGTTGTGGTGGGGTAGATGTTATTATATGGTTGTGATGAGGTAGATGTTATTATATGGTTGTGATGGGGTAGATGTTATTATATGGTTGTGATGGGGTAGATGTTATTATATGGTTGTGATGGGATAGATGTTATTATATGGTTGTGATGGGATAGATGTTATTATATGGTTGTGATGAGGTAGATGTAATTATATGGTTGTGATGGGGTAGATGTTATTATATGGTTGTGATGGGATAGATGTTATTATATGGTTGTGATGGGATAGATGTTATTATATGGTTGTGATGAGGTAGATGTTATTATATGGTTGTGATGGGATAGATGTTGTTATATGGTTGTGATGAGGTAGATGTTATTATATGGTTGTGATGAGGTAGATGTTATTATATGGTTGTGATGGGATAGACGTTATTATATGGTTGTGATGGGATAGATGTTATTATATGGTTGTGATGGGATAGATGTTATTATATGGTTGTGATGAGATAGATGTTATCATATGGTTGTGATGAGGTAGATGTTATTATATGGTTGTGAAGAGGTAGATGTTATTATATGGTTGTGATGGGATAGATGTTATTATATGGTTGTGATGGGGTAGATGTTATTATATGGTTGTGATGAGGTAGATGTTATTATATGGTTGTGATGAGATAGATGTTATTATATGGTTGTGATGAGGTAGATGTTATTATATGGTTGTGATGAAGTAGATGTTATTATATGGTTGTGAAGAGGTAGATGTTATCTTATGGTTGTGATGAGGTAGATGTTATTATATGGTTGTGATGGGGTAGATGTTATTATATGGTTGTGATGGGATAGATGTTATTATATGGTTGTGATGGGATAGATGTTATTATATGGTTATGATGGGATAGATGTTATTATATGGTTGTGATGGGATAGATGTTATTATATGGTTGTGATGGGATAGATGTTATTATATGGTTGTGATGAGGTAGATGTTATTATATGGTTGTGATGGGGTAGATGTTATTATTTGGTTGTGATGAGATAGATGTTATTATATGGTTGTGATGAGGTAGATGTTATTATATGGTTGTGATGGGGTAGATGTTATTATATGGTTGTGATGAGGTAGATGTTATTATATGGTTGTGATGAGGCAGATGTTATTATATGGTTGTGATGAGGTAGATGTTATTATATGGTTGTGATGGGGTAGATGATATTACATGGTTGTGATGAGGTAGATGTTATTATATGGTTGTGATGAGGTAGATGTTATTATATGGTTGTGATGGGGTAGATGATATTATATGGTTGTGATGAGGTAGATGTTATTATATGGTTGTGATGGGGTAGATGTTATTATATGGTTGTGATGGGGTAGATGTTATTATATGGTTGTGATGGGGTAGATGTTATTATATGGTTGTGATGGGGTAGATGATATTATATGGTTGTGATGAGGTAGATGTTATTATATGGTTGTAATGGGGTAGATGATATTATATGGTTATGATGGGGTAGATGATATTATATGGTTGTGATGGGGTAGATGATATTATATGGTTATGATGGGGTAGTTATTATATGGTTGTGATGGAGTAGATGTTATTATATGGTTATGATGGGGTGATGTTATTATTTTGGTTTGATGAGGTAGATGTTATTATATGGGGTGAGGGGTAATGTTATTATATGGTTGTGATGGGTAGTGTTTTATATGGTTGTGATGGGGTAGATGTTATTTATGGTTGTGATGGGGAAGTGTTTTTTTTATGGTTTATGGGGGGATTTTAAAATATGGTTTTTATGTTTTTTGGGTAAGTTTTAAGTGGTGTTTAAAATTTTTAAGTTTTGGAGAGTTAATGTTTGGTAATGGAAAAGGGTTTGGGGGGAGTGTTTTAAGTTGTGAAGGGGGGAGGGGGTTTTTTTTAAAGGGAGGATTAAGTTTTAAAATTTGGGATTTAAAGGGTTTAGAAAAAATGGTTGAGGGGGGGGGGGAATAGTTATTTTTTTTTAGGGTTGTGTTGGGTTGTTATATATTTGTTTGGGAAAAGAAAATATGGAAAAAGGGGGAGGGTTTTATAGGTTGGGGGTTTTTTATTTTGGTATTGTGTTTATATTTGTTGTGTGGGGAGTGATTTGGGTGTTGGTAATTAATATTGGTGTAAGGGTTGTAAATTGTGTTTAGAGTGTATTTTTTAGGGTAAAATGAAGGTATAAAGGGAAGAAAATTGGTTGGTAGGTAAAGTTGTTTTTGGGTAAGTTAATGGTTGTGAAGATGTTTATTGTAGGTAAGGGGATTAAAATGTTTTTTAAAAGATTTATTTATGGTGAAGGTTTGTGTATAAGTAAAAGGGTAGGTAAAACGAGTTTTTGAATAAGACCCTCAGTCATTTCCAGCTCTGCTAGTTCCCAGGAGTATCACTTCATTCTTTCTAGATGTCGAAATTCAAAAGACCACCTGCGTCACCGGCTAACAAATAAGTTTCAAGTTCTTGTTGTATTCTTTCCACATGAGTGGAAACAACTCTTCAGTCACGTTAAGAAAACGTGTTGTCGAGACTTCAGTGGTAGGGGACGGAATCCAGCAAAAATCATTGGAACTGAAACTGTATACCAGTCTCGCTGCCATGATAGGCTGGCGTGTTACGGGATCTTTAAGTTGACCCAAGGAACTTGTGGGTAAAGCATAACCCAATCCTTGTGTATCTTCGCAGCCACTGGTTAAGGGTTCCACATACAAACTTTACGAAACATTATGTAGCACAAAGCTAATTTGGAGTCTTGCTCAGAAACAAAATCCAGCTCTATGGCTGGAAGGTTTAGCATTTGTTAATCTGACAATCTTTACTTTGACTTAATTCACAAATCCAAGACCAAAAGTCTCTCAGGAAGCATGAGAGGTTGGTGATGGTAGCAGTCAGTTCTGACCAGCTGATGAATAAGACAACTAAGCTTAAAGCTGAGTGCAGGAGCCCCTGTGAGGCAGTCAATGTGTGTTAGCGTAAAACTGATGTGCTGAGGCAGAGCAAAATGGGAAAGCCTTATACTTGAAGGTTTTCAGGGATTACTTCTAAACCTTCAGCACTGATGCAAAGTAAACTCGTCTTTGCGTTTTCTACAACAGGCAGTGAAACTCCAGTAGCTGGTAATGGCGTACTGTGATGGCGCTGTCATCATGAACACACTCTCAGCAGCAAGCCTTGTGCTGTAAGTCAGGAATTTAGCTCATTCAGAAGAAAATCATAATTACAGGGAGATGCACTGTGGAACCTCTGATTATGTCACTAACACATTATGCAGCTACATTATGCACTTACTGGCATAACGACACCGAAATTCGGTAATTATATGACAAGTGATCATTGCACAGCACTTGATCTGATCGTGAGATGATCACAGAAACTGTTGCTGCTTTCCCCAGGAAGGTTTAGCCTCAGGTCCCTGAACACACACGAACTGACTTGAGTAATTCAGCCTCCGGTCATGCCAGCCATCAGTGATTCATTACATACTTCCGGGGGAGAGGGAGGGGGGGTAAAGGTTTATATATGTTCTTCACTGTTGTAATTTTCTTCTTTTTTACAGAATAAACTATACAGGTGAAGATGACCTTGTTTTACACTATGATTGTAGACCATAGAAGGTAAAAGCATTTCTCTCAAGTTCGACGGATTTCAGCAGTCGTTTAAAGTCAGAAGTGTTGAATGGCATGATGTTCCAGATGTAAAAGAGGTAAAGAAATAAAACTCATTCTGAGTGATTCTCAATGCAATTCTTCGTGATATGCCATCCGTTCCTCCTGACTTTACAAAATCATACATCAGTACTCCTCTGGGCTGTCCAGCACCTTGAAAAGGACACGAGACAACAATTGCTGTCGGAGCATATACTTCAGATGCACACATTAAACCTCCCAGCTGCAAATGTTGAACCATCTAGCTGCAGGTACACAACCATCCAGCTGCAGATACTGAGCCAACCTCACCGTCAGCCGTGTGCATAACAGTAAGTATTACTTTCCAGTTGTTCGTCATTCTTTTCAGTTGGAACACAGTTGCGCTGACAGTCGTACATTCACTCTCTTTACCGCAAACCTAGATAACAAATATCCAGGCTACGATGGCTGATCTTACATATACGTTCACCATTATTTTCTGTCTGACTTTGGGTCTTTTTCTTTTTTGGTCGTTTCTTGATGTTTACACAAACATACACAAGCACACATAAGATATAGATATACATGATTTATCAACAGACATAAACACAGACTCGTCTTCTGCCTCTTAGTAGTGAAGAGCAACAGTTAAACAACAGTCAGTAAAAAAAGAAATACTTTGAAATCCTTCGTTACCCTTTTCTCGCAAGCACGGAACCCAATAAACTCCTGCAATATAAAAACGTTAACAGGACCCAACTGGGGAAGGCGGTGTTGTAGAAATTTGGGGGAATTTCAAGAACTACAAAAAAATGGGTAATTACATAGGTGGCTGGGATTTAAGGGGAAACTATGGTCTGGTTCAAAAGTGTTTTGGTTACAAGATAACGTTAGGACGGTACGGAAATTTCCGTTACGAGATGACACTTAGAAAGAGTACAGAAGTTTACCTGTTACACCGGAGATTATATCATTATATCAAATCTAGACTTGTGTTTGAGCTTGTCAAGCTGATAGTTACATACAGTGGCTCAAAATGCAGGAAAATGTCGCCAGGGGGTTTACACGAGACTAGACACAAGCTCAGTAAACCAGAGTTTACAGCGATAGCGACTGTAGAGATATATATAGTATACATCACGACTGATCGTTTACTTGTGACGATAATTGTTTAGGGAATGATGAACTTATACATGGATTCTGACTGAAAAGGTATATCATTGGAAATGCTTACGGTATGTTGCTGATTGATAGATACTGAGGACTGGGATCTACAGGTGTGCGCGATATATTAATGATTCTAAAGATCAAGTTGTATTATATGATATAAGTCTGGAAATTCGTGATTGACACGAAAGAATTCGTGGATAGGAAGAGATTACACCTGATATATAGGTACAAAAAGGAGAATGCCAGGAGTTTACAATGAATGCCGGGATAATGTCGTGGTCTTAGATGGAAGGTTGGAAGATTTACGTAGTCGTTCGTGGTCTTACGTAGTCGTTCGTGGTCAAGCGTCACAGATCTGGAGGGTAGGACGTGGACAGAGAGATTATATTGTCAATCCAAAACTTATTTCTTTATTATTGATTAAACAAGAATTCAAGAAACACGCTCCAAGTCAAATGGATGAATACTGAGCCTTTCTCCCGAAAATTTCGTCATTGATGAAAGCAAACATGGCTTTTCAACACAAACAAACTAAGAGACCATGGAGGTTTGTGAGGCATTTCAGGAGAACTAGAGCCATACTGGGTTTCAGGGAGATTTATGAAGACTGTCATCGCTTGACTCGTAGTAAATTTGGGCGGGAGTGAAAATGTCTGGATGGCAACGAGTTCCAGGAGAACTCAAAACGCATTCCTTGGTTGTCTGAACCTCTTCAAACACTTATCTGGTATACATTGGTACCATTGTCTACGGATACCTGTGCATACATTGGTACCATTGTCTACGGATACCTGTGCAGAAGAGTCAGAACAATAATAGTTATTTCACTTTTCAAAAGCGCTACGTTTTTGAAGCAGCTTTATTTACAAAAAAAAATCACAGTATAAATAGAAAATAACAACTGATATTTATACTCATTAGATCCTTTCATAAGAACAACATCTAAAACTTTTTTGTAAAGGGTTTCACTGAGTATGGCGCGGAAACACCCTGCATCTTGAAGGCCTCCACTCCCATTATCTAACACTCTGGATCTTGCTGCATACTTTATCTGGTGTTCATTGTACTTGCCTGTGTCGCGATCCATGAGGGAGGTACTTGGAAAAAAAACAAAAAACAATATAAGTCTCATGTTCCCAGGAGATGTGTTCTAGAAGTATTAATAACAATAGTGGAAGGTGGAGGAGGAGGAGGGGCACGAATAGGTGAAAATATCTAATCCAAGACACCAGGCAAATCCAGCTCTTAAACTAATTAGGCAAAATCTGAGTGGAGGAGAGTTCAGAGGTGGGGAGAAGATTTATAGAGGTTTTCGAAAAAGAAAAGAGAATGTCGGGGAGAAGAGAGTGGTGAAAGTAAGTAAAGTCGGAAAGGAGACTTGTGTGAAGAAGTACCAGGAGAGATTGAATGGAAAATGGCAAAAGGCGAGAGCAAATGATATGAGGGGACTGGGTAAGGAAGGGAATGTATTTAGGGAAGCAGTGATGGCATGTGCAAGAGATGCATGTGGCATTACAAAGGTGGGAGAATGAGTAGTGAGTGGTGGGATGAAGAAGTTAAGTTGTTATGAAAGAGAAAAGAGAGGAATGCTACATACATATACTAGTTTTATCGACGTCAACTTTTCCACAAACTTCATTTTGCTTATTGTGGTTCTCGTCAGTGACCGTGATAGTGTTTATCAAGAAAACAAAAGTTTCATAAATGGCTTCACTCAGCTATCCTCCTCCGCCAGCATTTTCAAGAACGCCGCTTTAGTGTGAACCCCGGAGCCTGTGTCTCTACCTCGGTAATCGATCTTAAAGTCAAGCAGGAGCTGCCACACTCCAACCTTGGTAAGGCCCTGAGTCGTCCTTCTCTTACATACCTCGTAAGGAATTTTTTCCTTCCTCTCCCTCTGGCCTTCCTCGTGCATCTCTACTACCGTGCAACCTTCCATTCCTTCTTAATACCGAGCCAGATATACGGCGTCTACCTTCACGTGAGCTTCCACAATGCTGATGGTGATACATGAGCGCAACATAGCAGACAAACTCAGCATCTTGGTATTCCAGGATGGGCCAGCTAGTGTGCATTGGTCATTGAGACTGCAATGGAGAGAGTTCGTCGAGAATGGTTATTATGGAAGAGTGATCAACAAAGTAGAGCTAACAAAGTGTATGAAACATTTTGGGAATAACTGTTTGTTTGGGTCACACACGTATTTCTGTGGTGATAACACAACGTGTGGGTTTGGCTTCTTACACTAACCCCGGAGCGATGGTGATCCCAGGCGCTGTCAGGAAATGTGATGACGTCAAACACTCGCCAGTTCGTCTTATTTACTTTCTCTAATGATGGTTTATTTGATGTCTCTCCACCAGGCAGCAAGAGAGTACTTGCTCTGGGTTTGAAAGTTGAAATATCTTGATTGACGGTTGTAACATAAGTTCTAAGCGTTAGCTTCTAGTATGAAGAAGTGATAAGAACTCTCTCTCTCTCTCTCTCTCTCTCTCTCTCTCTCTCTCTCTCTCTCTCTCTCTCTCTCTCTCTCTCTCTCTCTCTCTCTCTCTCTCTCTCTCTCTCTCTCTCTCTCTCTCTCTATCTATCTATCTATCTATCTATCTGATATTCCACGATCTCTCTCATGCTCCTTCCTCATAGCCGTATCTATTTTTTCAGATGTCTCCTCCTACCAATGTTAGAAGTAGCACTGTGCCAGTCTGTACAATTCCTGTTCTTATGCCGGTCATATACAATCTTAAAACCAAACCAAATAGTCTAGTAAGTTCCAGCCTCATTGTGACCGGTCCAGTCTTACTACACAGTTCATTAATCAGTTCTCTTGTCTATCGTTTCTCACAGTTACGTCTACTACCTCTTCATCATCTCGGTAGGTCACTCTTCACCTTCATATGTCAGCAGATGTAGTAGTGTCGTTTCTCCAACACAGTCAATAATCATTTTCAGTTTTCCTTTCTGTTCCCGTCCACATCACCAGTTCTCGCTTCTCACCAGCAACTGTTGTATAGTGACAGCTCTGGAATTTCCACTCAAATATTCGTCATACTTTTTTTCAATGTTTCTTCAACGTGACGATTTTCTCTCCTGAGTTTCTACGCTAACTTTGTTTTCCAGTTTTCTTTCCCCACTTGCTGGCCTTACTCCACTTCAGTATATCTCTAACATCTGTTGCCAATACGCTTTTTCTTACTTATATTCCTGCTGTTACGCTCTTGTTATGAACTGCATATCATTTTCACCCTCCAAGCAGTTCTTCATTTATATCTTCACATGCAGAGCGGGGTTCTCATGCATAGCGGGGTTCTCATGCAGAGCGGTGTTCTCATGCAGAGCGGGGTTCTCATGCATAGCGGTGTTCTCATGCACAGCGGTGTTCTCATGCAGAGCGGGGTTCTCATGCAGAGCGGTGTTCTCATGCACAGCGGTGTTCTCATGCAGAGCAGTGTTCTCATGCATAGCGGGGTTCTCATGCAGAGCGGTGTTCTCATGCAGAGCGGGGTTCTCATGCAGAGCGGTGTTCTCATGCATAGCGGGGTTCTCATGCAGAGCGGTGTTCTCATGCAGAGCGGGGTTCTCATGCAGAGCGGTGTTCTCATGCAGAGCGGGGTTCTCATGCATAGCGGGGTTCTCATGCAGAGCGGTGTTCTCATGCAGAGCGGTGTTCTCATGCAGAGCGGGGTTCTCATGCACAGCGGTGTTCTCATGCACAGCGGTGTTCTCATGCAGAGCGGGGTTCTCATGCATAGCGGGGTTCTCATGCAGAGCGGTGTCCTCATGCAGAGCGGTGTTCTCATGCAAAGCGGGGTTCTCATGCATAGCGGGGTTCTCATGCAGAGCGGTGTTCTCATGCAGAGCGGGGTTCTCATGCACAGCGGTGTTCTCATGCAGAGCGGGGTTCTCATGCATAGCGGGGTTCTCATGCAGAGCGGTGTTCTCATGCAGAGCGGTGTTCTCATGCAGAGCGGTGTTCTCATGCATAGCGGGGTTCTCATGCAGAGCGGTGTTCTCATGCAGAGCGGGGTTCTCATGCAGAGCGGTGTTCTCATGCAGAGCGGGGTTCTCATGCATAGCGGGGTTCTCATGCAGAGCGGTGTTCTCATGCAGAGCGGGGTTCTCATGCAGATCGGTGTTCTCATGCAGAGCGGGGTTCTCATGCAGAGCGGGGTTCTCATGCAGAGCGGGGTTCTCATGCAGAGCGGTGCTCTCATGCACAGCGGTGTTCTCATGCAGAGCAGTGTTCTCATGCATAGCGGGGTTCTCATGCAGAGCGGGGTTCTCATGCAGAGCGGTGTTCTCATGCATAGCGGTGTTCTCATGCAGAGCGGGGTTCTCATGCAGAGCGAGGTTCTCATGCAGAGCGATGTTCTCATGCAGAGCAGTGTTCTCATGCACAGCGGTGTTCTCATGCAGAGCAGTGTTCTCATGCATAGCGGTGTTCTCATGCAGAGCGGTGTTCTCATGCAGAGCGGGGTTCTCATGCAGAGCGGTGTCCTCATGCAGAGCGGTGTTCTCATGCAGAGCGGGGTTCTCATGCAGAGCGGGGTTCTCATGCAGAGCGGTGCTCTCATGCACAGCGGGGTTCTCATGCAGAGCAGTGTTCTCATGCATAGCGGGGTTCTCATGCAGAGCGGGGTTCTCATGCAGAGCGGTGTTCTCATGCATAGCGGTGTTCTCATGCAGAGCGGGGTTCTCATGCAGAGCGAGGTTCTCATGCAGAGCGATGTTCTCATGCAGAGCAGTGTTCTCATGCACAGCGGTGTTCTCATGCAGAGCAGTGTTCTCATGCATAGCGGGGTTCTCATGCAGAGCGGTGTTCTCATGCAGAGCGGTGTTCTCATGCATAGCGGTGTTCTCATGCAGAGCGGGGTTCTCATTCAGAGCAGTGTTCTCATGCATAGCGGTGTTCTCATGCAGAGCGGTGTGAGGCTTCAATTGCTCCATTCCGTTGCTATGCTATCTATTGGTAGTGCAGTATTTAGCATGTTTCAGAGCAGTGATTGTTAAACACTTGTTCTTTTTCTCACTATTTGCTTCATTTCTATCAACAACAACAAAAAAAGTAATTGTTTTAAATAATTGGTCATGATAGATGAGTTTATCCTGGCACAGTTTCCACACCCTATATCCATCCAGGAACATTTAGGGTGAATATTGTTTTTCATATTGCATAAATGATTTTCAATATTTAGATTCATCTGGGATAAACAAGATGAAAATACGAGGTGGGGTCATCATACCAAATAAGTTTGGATTGATATGGTAATTCGAAATGATTCATGATAGCTATTTACGTGGAAAAATATCTAATATACATTTTTAAACACATGTATATACACATATCGAGGTTTATATTGATGCAAAGATATTTTGTCACAAATATACACACACTCCCTTCCCTAGTGAACAAGCAGGAATCAAGCACACACACACACACACACACACACACACACACACAGAATTATAGATGATGTTACTGGTAGATAACTCTTAACATGGCAATAATATAAGAGCATACAGGTTTGGATGATTGGAAAGAACTTACTTTCATTATAGTTTAGGTTTCCCCAGATCCCAAGCGTCGATGTGGCGTGGGTCTTGCCGCGGAACCCCGTGCTCTCTGGCACCTTCATCAACACCACGAACCCTGAGAACCTCACCTCAGCCAGGAACGTACACGAACCCTGGGAACCTCACCTCAGCCAGGAACGTACACGAACCCTGGGAACCTCACCTCAGCCAGGAACGTACACGAACCCTGGGAACCTCACCTCAGCCAGGAACGTACACGAAGCCTGAGAACCTCACCTCAGCCAGGAACGTACACGAACCCTGGGAACCTCACCTCAGCCAGGAACGTACACGAACCCTGAGAACCTCACCTCAGCCAGGAACGTACACGAACCCTGAGAACCTCACCTCAGCCAGGAACGTACACGAACCCTGGGAACCTCACCTCAGCCAGGAACGTACACGAACCCTGGGAACCTCACCTCAGCCAGGAACGTACACGAACCCTGGGAACCTCACCTCAGCCAGGAACGTACACGAAGCCTGAGAACCTCACCTCAGCCAGGAACGTACACGACCGCAGCAGCAGCACCGCGCGTTGCCTACATTGTGTCATGTGTCGGCTGGTATACTGGTGACGACTGGGGCCGTTGCTGGTATACTGGTGATGACCTTGGGTGATGAATGGTATACTGGTGATGACCTTGGGTGTTGACTGGTATACTGGTGATGACCTTGGGTGATGAATGGTATACTGGTGATGACCTTGGGTGTTGACTGGTATACTGGTGATGACCTTGGGTGTTGACTGGTATACTGGTGATAACCTTGGGTGATGAATGGTATACTGGTGATGACCTTGGGTGATGAATGGTATACTGGTGATGACCTTGGGTGATGAATGGTATACTGGTGATGACCTTGGGTGATGAATGGTATACTGGTGATGACCTTGGGTGTTGACTGGTATACTGGTGATGACCTTGGGTGTTGACTGGTATACTGGTGATGACCTTGGGTGTTGACTGGTATACTGGTGACGGTTCTGGGTGTTGGCTGATATACTGATAATAGTTCCTGGTGTTGCCTGGTACATATGCTGATAACGAACTGGGAGTTGGCTGGTATGCTGATGATGGTCTGAGAGTTGGCTGGTATACTGATGATGGTCTGAGAGTTGGCTGGTATGCTGATGTTGGTCTGAGAGTTGGCTGGTATACTGATGATGGTCTGAGAGTTGGCTGGTATACTGATGATGGTCTGAGAGTTGGCTGGTATACTGATGATGGTCTGAGAGTTGGCTGGTATGCTGATGATGGTCTGAGAGTTGGCTGGTATACTGATGATGGTCTGAGAGTTGGCTGGTATACTGATGATGGTTCTTTTATGGATCAATACTCATCCTGTGCACACACAATTTTGCCTCAGAGTTTAACACAAAAATAAAAAGTTAAGAAAATCCAACAATATGACTTCTCACTTATTCTCCAGCAACATGAAAACAAAAATCATAAAGAAAAGTTTACTAAGCTACAGCTGGACAGGAAGCTTTCCTCTTAGTCTACAAATTTCATAACCAGTCGTTATGCCTTCGTTCATGTCGCACTTATGTGTCGTTTGCTGTCAGTTGTAACGCTGCCTCTCTCATCCGAATATTTTCTTCGCTCCTCCACCACTGTAACACCTCTTTTTACATCCCAGTCTTTATATCTCCGAGTCATCTCCCTCTTCTACAAAAACAACTCCTCTCACTCAAAGACCAGGCCAGACTCCTTCTCCTTCCATCCAGTTACCTTTCCCAGTTTCTTATGTTTACCTTCTATCCACATACCAGCTCCCACTATCCACATATCAACTCCCACTATCCACATACCAGCTCCCACTATCCACATACCAGCTCCCACTATCCACATACCAGCTCCCACTATCCACATACCAACTCCCACTATCCACATACCAGCTCCCACTATCCACATACCAGCTCCCACTATCCACATACCAACTCCCACTATCCACATACCAGCTCCCACTATCCACATACCAGCTCCCACTATCCACATACCAACTCCCACTATCCACATACCAGCTCCCACTATCCACATACCAGCTCCCACTATCCACATACCAACTTCCACTATCCACATACCAGCTCCCACTATCCACATACCAACTCCCACTATCCACATACCAACTCCCACTATCCACATACCAGCTCCCACTATCCACATACCAGCTCCCACTATCCACATACCAACTCCCACTATCCACATACCAGCTCCCACTATCCACATACCAACTCCCACTATCCACATACCAACTCCCACTATCCATATACCAACTCCCACTATCCACATACCAACTCCCACTATCCACATACCAACTCCCACTATCCACATACCAACTCCCACTATCCACATACCAACTCCCACTATCCACATACCAACTCCCACTATCCACATTCCAACTCCCACTATCCACATACCAACTCCCACTATCCACATACCAGCTCCCACTATCCACATACCAACTCCCACTATCCACATACCAACTCCCACTATCCACATACCAACTCCCACTATCCACATACCAACTCCCACTATCCACATACCAACTCCCACTATCCACATACCAACTCCCACTATCCACATACCAACTCCCACTATCCACATACCAACTCCCACTATCCACATACCAGCTCCCACTATCCACATACCAGCTCCCACTATCCACATACCAGCTCCCACTATCCACATACCAGCTCCCACTATCCACATACCAGCTCCCACTATCCACATACCAGCTCCCACTATCCACATACCAGCTCCCACTATCCACATACCAGCTCCCACTATCCACATACCAGCTCCCACTATCCACATACCAGCTCCCACTATCCACATACCAGCTCCCACTATCCACATACCAGCTCCCACTATCCACATACCAGCTCCCACTATCC
Source organism: Panulirus ornatus (assembly GCF_036320965.1). NCBI lineage: Eukaryota > Metazoa > Arthropoda > Malacostraca > Decapoda > Palinuridae > Panulirus > Panulirus ornatus. The sequence continues at coordinate 26,372,255 of NC_092248.1, read as the reverse complement.
ACATACCAACTCCCACTATCCACATACCAACTCCCACTATCCACATACCAACTCCCACTATCCACATACCAGCTCCCACTATCAACATACCAGCTCCCACTATCCACATACCAACTCCCACTATCCACATACCAGCTCCCACTATCCACATACCAGCTCCCACTATCCACATACCAGCTCCCACTATCCACATACCAACTCCCACTATCCATCTCCCACTATCCACATACCAGCTCCCACTATCCACATACCAGCTCCCACTATCCACATACCAGCTCCCACTATCCACATACCAGCTCCCACTATCCACATACCAGCTCCCACTATCCACATACCATCTCCACTATCCACATACCAACCCTTCCCTCCCACTATCCACATACCAACTCCCACTATCCACATACCAACTCCCACTATCCACATACCAGCTCCCACTATCCACATACCAAGCTCCCACTATCCACATACCACTCCCACTATCCACATACCAAGCTCCCACTATCCACATACCAACTCCCACTATCCACTTACCAAGCTCCCACTATCCACATACCAACTCCCACTATCCACATACCAACTCCCACTATCCACATACCAGCTCCCACTTATCCACATACCAACTCCCACTATCCACATACCAACTCCCACTATCCACATACCAGCTCCCACTATCCACATACCAACTCCCACTATCCACATACCAGCTCCCACTATCCACATACCAACTCCCACTATCCAACATACCAACTCCCACTATCCACATACCAAGCTCCCACTATCCACATACCAACTCCACTATCCACATACCAACTCCCACTATCCACATACCAACTCCCACTATCCACATACCAGCTCCCACTATCCACATACCAGCTCCCACTATCCACATACCAACTCCCACTATCCACATACCAGCTCCCACTATCCACATACCAACTCCCACTATCCACATACCAACTCCCACTATCCACATACCAACTCCCACTATCCACATACCAACTCCACTATCCACATACCAACTCCCACTATCCACATACCAACTCCCACTATCCACATACCAACTCCCACTATCCACATACCAACTCCCACTATCCACATACCAACTCCCACTATCCACATACCAACTCCCACTATCCACATACCAACTCCCACTATCCACATTCCAACTCCCACTATCCACATACCAACTCCCACTATCCACATACCAGCTCCCACTATCCACATACCAACTCCCACTATCCACATACCAGCTCCCACTATCCACATACCAACTCCCACTATCCACATACCAGCTCCCACTATCCACATACCAACTCCCACTATCCACATACCAACTCCCACTATCCACATACCAACTCCCACTATCCACATACCAGCTCCCACTATCCACATACCAACTCCCACTATCCACATACCAGCTCCCACTATCCACATACCAACTCCCACTATCCACATACCAGCTCCCACTATCCACATACCAACTCACACTATCCACATACCAGCTCCCACTATCCAGACACCTTCCCCTTCCTCCTTCGCGTCCAGATATTTTCAGTTCCATTTCAGACATAGCGTCCTGCCACCTAGACACTCGAACCCAATCACATACGTGGTATTATACCAACAACACTTCCAGTCATACCTTTCTCGTTGTCGTGGTAGTAGATGTAGGGTAGCCACTGACCAAGTAGATAGCGTACCGGTATTACCCGCCGAGGTATCGAGAGAGTTGGCGACGCCTACGTAATGAACTAATTCTTCAGTGGATATCAAATGTCAGTCCTTTGACCTAGGTAGTTGTCTTGTGTTTCTGCTTCACCTACAAGTGGGCAGCTGGTTTTCAGTCTACAAACATACACTCTCCCCTCATCCATACCATTTAACAGCACGTAACTCACACGACTGGTTCTAAATAACAATGTTTTCCTGTCGTGAACGCAACGCACTAGCTCTGCCTTTTGGCGAAATCTCGTCATAGGAACTAATAAACTCTCTCTCTCTCTCTCTCTCTCTCTCTCTCTCTCTCTCTCTCTCTCTGCAAAGGCTAGAAATATTTCTTCACAGCATACATCTGAAGCACACATCCTCCCTCACCAACAGGTGAAACAGAGGTGAAGCGTAATTCCAATGTACCTGCATAATGGAAACATAATCTTTTCCTCAAATCATTTGAAGCTCGAGGCTAATCCTCCATACAGATAGAATTCATCCGTAAAAACTTCCCTTCTCGGTATGTCTGAAACATGCTATCTTCCAGTAAACTAGCGAAACATTGTCTTTATGCAGACAAGTGAAGCACGACTCTTTCCTGCACAAAAGCCCCCTTTTACCATTCTAAAAAAACACACTCCCCTTCCCCCGAAAATGAGACATAACCTGTTTCCTCTCATAGATGAACACACAGGTGAAACACAGCACCTTTCCCTCCCAGCACCTATGCAAGTCTTCCATCTCCTGAACCCCTCAGTTATAATTCCCTACTTCTGCTACTAAAACATTCTAGTCTTTCTCTCAAACAACTAAAAGATAACATCTCCATTACATGACACATAGCTTCAACCCCGCAGGTAAACATACTTTTGTGCCTTCTCTACTGCTGTATATATATTTCTCCTGCTGAAGCTACGACATTTGTCCTTTTCCCTTTACAGATGAGATATGCTTTGTTTCCCCCGAAACTGAAACATGACTCTCTTTCCCAGGAAGATGGATCATGCCTCTCTCCCCACTTGAAACAGAAATAATCCTGAGCTTCCTATAAGCAATGTGTCCATCCCCACCTGAAGTATTATCTGGCAGCAGATTATGTGCAAAACCTTCCTGTTACAAGACGCAAACCCTACATTTGAAACTTACTTCCTTCATCCTGAAGCAGAGACAACATACTTCCCTCTCTTGAAGCCGAATCACATCGTTCTGTCCTGTGGTTGAAACACATCTCCCTTCCACCAACCAGTGGAGGGAATATGCGTCCCTCCTCATTGCCTCCGTCTCTATCACTTGAGGTGTTCTTCCCTCCCGCTTTACCTTAAACAGAGCTACTTCTCTCCCAGAGGTAAAGTCCCGTTATGCTTCCCCCTTGCACCAAAACATGCTTCCTTGCACCATATGTTCACCATACTTCCTTCTCCTGCAGCTGTAACATACCTCCTTGCCCTTTACAACTGAAATATATTTTCCTTCACCTCACCGGAGTGAAATGTAATCCTTCCTTAAAATCCTATAATCCCTCGAACTCTGGAAAACTTTCATCTGGTAATGTACAGGAACAAACATCTTTGTTTTAAAGTTGTTCACACGTCAGCCTTCACCTCCCTTAGTCAAGACAATTTTCTTTTTCCTTCATAAATAGGAACCGATCAAGACAATCTTGAGTGAAAAGAAAAAGATGTATTTCTTTTTTAATGAAACTTATCGACCTACGCTGCGACCTAGAGTCCTCACGGTGTATTGTCTAAGTGCCTCTTCCTGGTGTACCCTTTTCAGCGTTCAAATTAAAACGTATTTCCCTGAAAATGTGTATATATACATCAGTCCTTTCGAACTCAAGTGTTTCCTTCCAAATGATGTATACTAAAGCATATCATTAGCCAAAGCGTACATACTGGCACATCACTCCTCAGTGTAGATAAACGCGCATGCCCTTCGGAGTACATATTGGCTCATAAACACCCAGAAGTGAACACCAGGAGTTTCCTCGCATTGTACACACTGATACATTCCTCCACACACCGTACGTGTCGCTCAAATCCTCCTCACACTGTAGGCACTGTCACAACCCTTCCCACAGAGTAAATTCTCGCCCAACCCTTCCAACCCTGAATACATTGAAACAAATTCTCATCCCTCGTAATGCAACATACATTCTGTACTAATTCACAAAGTTTGAACATTAACCTAGTAACACCCGCAACCTCTGAAGTCTGCTCGAACAGGATAACAACGACCAGCAACCAATTTTTTTTGTTTCCTGAGAGACGAGATGGCTGCAGAGGAGGGTTCGCAGTAGCTCATACTCTCTCGGAGTGTTATCAAGGATGCAAAATTCCAGAATTATAAGTTGTCCCTCACAGTTTGTGACGGAATAATGGATATTGTCAATTCTGTGTACGTATACTTCATCTATTCTTACATATACCAGTCTCGGCCGCTGGAGAAGGGTTGAGGCACCGTATTGCACTACTTCTGTTATGTTAACAATTCTATGGGGAAGAATTTTGATGGATGAAGGTATACAAAAGGAAGAAGGTATACAAAAAAATGTTTCAGACAAGAAAATTTTGAAAAAATAAAAGAAACGATGTTTGTTTTACAGTCCACACAAAGACAAGGGCTTGCTAAAAGAAGCATTTGTAGGCTACGTATACTTAACATGGAAGTAAACTGACACTTAGTCTATGCTTGTACCACGACCAAATTAAAACCATCTTTCTCTGCTCTATCTCTCGTAAGAAACTGAGTGATCATTTTCGTATATTGGCTGCGGCTCCTGCAATAACATGGTGGTGAAGACGGACACGGATATGGTGGCCACAGTCGTCCCAACCCACCAGCAGCAACACACATGAGAGAGCCGCTGGCCAGGTCACAGTAGTTACTCATGATGGTAAAACACACGAGAGAAAACCTGACTGATGCGATGATCTCCTCCTCATATTTGGTAAACGTCGACCCCACAGAGGTACAAACCCCACGGAGGTACAAACCCCACGGAGGTACAAACCCCACGGAGGTACAAACCCCACGGAGGTACAAACCCCACGGAGGTACAAACCCCACGGAGGTACAAGCGTGTTTCTCTCCTTTGTGATTAAAAGTCTGATTCATTCACATTTTCGAGCGGAGAAAGGCTCTCGAAAAACAATAACACATAGAGCGGTTATGAGGTGGAGTAGTGAAGTGTGAACTTGAGAAGATGACGGTGGGAATGTTGTATTGTTGGTAATACTATAGGGAAGGAAGGGGAGATGAACGAGCCAGTAGCTGAAATGGTTCAAGGTAGAAGCGTTGTTCGACCAGACCAGGTATAAGAGGCCGTTGCTGCACTCAACGTATTGAGATAATGGACTGGAAGAGAATAGCTCAGAGGTGATATAGAAGGTGGTAAAGGGAGGAAGATGGAGTGGGGAAAACTTGTTTTTAGAAGGAGACAGAGTGGAACAAGTTGTCCCCCAGACCCCTAGACTGATCCTCTCAACCTAACACTCTGGCAACCGAAATGCTTATCATGAATAACGTCTTTCAAATATTCTTTTTTCGTTCTGGTAATTGTGTAGCTGCCAGGTGAGTTATGAACAGTGCAGTACATACGTTAGCGTTACCGGACTCCCCCTGTATACCGTTACACCGCGAGTGATAAGTCACCTTCTTAAACGTGATATCACTGTCTGTGGATGAAAAGGAGTACAGTCTCGACGAGGAATTTCCCGCTGCAAAGAAGTCCATTTCCCTACTGCTGATTAGATCACAGCCTTCATGTTGTAGGATACATTATGTGCCAGTCTACAGTTGCTATTTGTGTTAACAAGGATGTGATGGTATGTGACAGCCACATGTGTAATTAATGGCTTAATATCGGTTATGTAGTTGTCGTTGAATGACCATGTGTTGTTTAACTGTCAGTCGTATCGGTCCAAACTGTACTGCTCTTGCTAGTGTCATGAATTATGTGCTTGATGTGCTGATCAGTTGATGACTATTGTACTATGAATAGTAATATTCATGCTCTCTATCACCACAGTTGATGCCTGCTGTACGATGAATGGCATCATTCATGCTCTCCATCACCACAGTTTCTTTGAAACATCTGAAGAGAAAAATTCTAATTCAGAGTTATGTGTTGAGACACATAACCTTGTGCCATATTGAATGTGTTGCAAGATACTCCGTATAACCTTGTGCCATGTTCAATGTGTTGCAAGATACTCCGTGAGTTTTGTGCACATAATTAAGAACTTATTAATAAATGTTTGGTTGCCCGGGTAACTTGCAGTAGTTACGATACTTAATCATTATCATGTATACTAGGCAGGAGTTACCGTACTTTATCATTATCATGTATACTAGGCAGGAGTTACCGTACTTTATCATTATCATGTATACTAGGCAGGAGTTACCGTACTTTATCATTATCATGTATACTAGGCAGGAGTTACCGTACTTTATCATTATCATGTATACTAGGCAGGAGTTACCGTACTTTATCATTATCATGTATACTAGGCAGGAGTTACCGTACTTTATCATTATCATGTATACTAGGCAGGAGTTACCGTACTTTATCATTATCATGTATACTAGGCAGGAGTTACCGTACTTAATCATTATCATGTATACTAGGCAGGAGTTTACACAACCAGGCTGCGTGATCCGCTCTGGTCGTTCAGTGGCCATACCCTCATCACCAGGCAGGCCCTCATCACCAGTCAGACCCTCATCACCAGGCAGACCCTCATCACCAGTCAGACCCTCATCACCAGGCAGGCCCTCATCACCAGGCAGACCCTCATCACCAGGCAGACCCTCATCACCAGTCAGACCCTCATCACCAGGCAGACCCTCATCACCAGGCAGGCCCTCATCACCAGTCAGACCCTCATCACCAGTCAGACCCTCATCACCAGGCAGACCCTCATCACCAGTCAGACCCTCATCACCAGTCAGACCCTCATCACCAGGCAGGCCCTCAGTCAGACCCTCATCACCAGTCAGACCTCATCACCAGTCAGACCCTCATCACCAGGCAGACCCTCATCACCAGTCAGACCCTCATCACCAGTCAGACCCTCATCACCAGTCAGGACCTCATCACCAGTCAGACCCTCATCACCAGTCAGACCCTCATCACCAGTCAGACCCTCATCACCAGTCAGGCCCTCATCACCAGTCAGACCCTCATCACCAGTCAGACCTCATCACCAGTCAGACCCTCATCACCAGGCAGACCTCATCACCAGTCAGACCCTCATCACCAGTCAGACCCTCATCACCAGTCAGACCCTCATCACCAGTCAGACCCTCATCACCAGTCAGACCCTCATCACCAGTCAGACCCTCATCACCAGTCAGACCCTCATCACCAGTCAGACCCTCATCACCAGTCAGACCCTCATCACCAGTCAGACCCTCATCACCAGTCAGACCCTCATCACCAGTCAGACCCTCATCACCAGTCAGACCCTCATCACCAGTCAGACCCTCATCACCAGTCAGACCCTCATCACCAGTCAGACCCTCATCACCAGTCAGACCCTCATCACCAGTCAGACCCTCATCACCAGTCAGACCCTCATCACCAGTCAGACCCTCATCACCAGTCAGACCCTCATCACCAGTCAGGCCCTCATCACCAGTCAGACCCTCATCACCAGTCAGACCCTCATCACCAGTCAGACCCTCATCACCAGTCAGACCCTCATCACCAGTCAGACCCTCATCACCAGGCAGACCCTCATCACCAGTCAGACCCTCATCACCAGTCAGACCCTCATCACCAGGCAGACCCTCATCACCAGTCAGACCCTCATCACCAGTCAGACCCTCATCACCAGTCAGACCCTCATCACCAGTCAGACCCTCATCACCAGTCAGACCCTCATCACCAGTCAGACCCTCATCACCAGTCAGACCCTCATCACCAGTCAGACCCTCATCACCAGGCAGACCCTCATCACCAGTCAGACCCTCATCACCAGTCAGACCCTCATCACCAGTCAGACCCTCATCACCAGTCAGACCCTCATCACCAGGCAGACCCTCATCACCAGTCAGACCCTCATCACCAGTCAGACCCTCATCACCAGTCAGGCCCTCATCACCAGGCAGACCCTCATCACCAGGCAGGCCCTCATCACCAGTCAGACCCTCATCACCAGTCAGACCCTCATCACCAGTCAGACCCTCATCACCAGTCAGACCCTCATCACCAGTCAGACCCTCATCACCAGGCAGACCCTCATCACCAGTCAGACCCTCATCACCAGTCAGGCCCTCATCACCAGGCAGACCCTCATCACCAGTCAGACCCTCATCACCAGTCAGGCCCTCATCACCAGGCAGACCCTCATCACCAGTCAGACCCTCATCACCAGGCAGACCCTCATCACCAGTCAGACCCTCATCACCAGTCAGACCCTCATCACCAGGCAGACCCTCATCACCAGTCAGACCCTCATCACCAGTCAGACCCTCATCACCAGTCAGACCCTCATCACCAGGCAGGCCCTCATCACCAGTCAGACCCTCATCACCAGGCAGGCCCTCATCACCAGTCAGACCCTCATCCTCTGCGACCATTTCCTCTGTGGGTTTGGTTCTGCTGGAGGATCACGGCTTTCTCCAGACACACACACACACACACACACACACACACACACACACACACACACACACACACGTGGATAGTGATAAAAGAAACCCATTCTTATAGTCATAGAAAAAGAAAAAGAAACAATATGAGTGGAAGTAACGAGACGTAACGTCATAGATTTAGAAACATGAATATTACAACTGAGTTTTCATCATCCATGTCTGATGTGATGATTGGATTTTTTGTTTTGAGCATGTCTGGGACATGTTCAAGAATTGCCTTGTGGAAAATTATTCCATTTGATGTGTCGTGAGGTGGTTTGGATGATGAGATACCCTCATTATAGACATTTAGTAAGTCATATATAACTTAGCACTAAATGTTATATTGTTACATTCATAACTGACCGCGACACAAGGTTTCGTCTCCTGGACACCTGCTCAGTTAGCGAGGATTATGTACTGGGGCTTTCCAGCGACTCTGCCTGATTGTGTGTGTCTCAGGTGTAGATAATCACTGGAACTAATTGAAGTTACTAAGAGATCAGCGAAGAGACAACGTTTCGGCGTCCTCGATTCTAGATTGCTAACCGCAATGTTTTTGGAAGGGCGAAGTCTATCTTGGTTAGCTATAAGCAATAGAGATTTCCTCGCCCATACTCAGTTCCAGGGTTCACTCTGTCGCCGATACTCAGTTCCAGGGTTCACTCTGTCGCCGATACTCAGTTCCAGGGTTCACTCTGTCGCCGATACTCAGTTCCAGGGTTCACTCTGTCGCCGATACTCAGTTCCAGGGTTCACTCTGTCGTCGATACTCAGTTCCAGGGTTCACTCTGTTTAATAGTATATGGGAATAAAGTAGGCGGTGAGGTTCTCTTTGTTCAATCTTATTCAAATCACGAAGAAAAAAGTTGCAGACGTTGGGAATGCTGATTTAGATTTAGTGGAAATTAAAGATAAATTAAAGATAGAGCTTGGGAAGTGAGTCAGTTGTTGTTCGCTGATGATACAGCGCTGGTGGCTGATTCATGTGAGAAACTGCAGAAGCTGGTGACTGAGTTTGGTAAAGTGTGTGGAAGAAGAAAGTTAAGAGTAAATGTGAATAAGAGCAAGGTTATTAGGTACAGTAGGGTTGAGGGTCAAGTCAATTGGGAGGTGAGTTTGAATGGAGAAAAACTGGAGGAAGTGAAGTGTTTTAGATATCTGGGAGTGGATCTGGCAGCGGATGGAACCATGGAAGCGGAAGTGGATCATAGGGTGGGGGAGGGGGCGAAAATTCTGGGGGCCTTGAAGAATGTGTGGAAGTCGAGAACATTATCTCGGAAAGCAAAAATGGGTATGTTTGAAGGAATAGTGGTTCCAACAATGTTGTATGGTTGCGAGGCGTGGGCTATGGATAGAGTTGTGCGCAGGAGGATGGATGTGCTGGAAATGAGATGTTTGAGGACAATGTGTGGTGTGAGGTGGTTTGATCGAGTGAGTAACGTAAGGGTGAGAGAGATGTGTGGAAATAAAAAGAGCGTGGTTGAGAGAGCAGAAGAGGGTGTTTTGAAGTGGTTTGGGCACATGGAGAGGATGAGTGAGGAAAGATTGACCAAGAGGATATATGTGTCGGAGGTGGAGGGAACAAGGAGAAGAGGGAGACCAAATTGGAGGTGGAAAGTTGGAGTGAAAAAGATTTTGTGTGATCGGGGCCTGAACATGCAGGAGGGTGAAAGGAGGGCAAGGAATAGAGTGAATTGGAGCGAGGTGGTATACCGGGGTTGACGTGCTGTTAGTGGATTGAATCAAGGCATGTGAAGCGTCTGGGGTAAGCCATGGAAAGCTGTGTAGGTATGTATATTTGCGTGTGTGGACGTATGTATATACATGTGTATGGGGGGGTTGGGCCATTTCTTTCGTCTGTTTCCTTGCGCTACCTCGCAAACGCGGGAGACAGCGACAAAGTATAATAAATAAATAAAATATAAAGATAAACAACGTCAAAAAGATAAAGATTGGACTTGTTCTTACTGCGACTGAAGATCTTGTTTAATTATGTTGGAGAAAAGTTTGGTACAAGAGATCACCGATAAAGTATTTTTCAAGTGGTTTCAACACTGCATGTAGTGTTGGTCAACCCGACAGTCGCGAAAAAATTCGCGATATTAAACATGAAAATTCTAATGATGTTTGAATTGCTCTGGACCGGCAACCCTGTTATGATACAGTCAATGAAAATGACATGAACAAAGCCTGGAAAAGCTTCACAAAAACCTTTAAAGGAAACATATGTACCAATGCGTAGTAGACGATCTATTTCTAAAACAAAACCAAGGCGGTGCAACGGTGAAATAAAAAAATTACCTGTTGTCTATGAATGAAGCTCATAAGGAACTCACAGAATCCAATCAGCAATATGACAGAGTAAGTTATGTAAATTTGCTAAGAGAAGGGAAGAAAGCTATACGACAAAGTAATTGTTAATATGAAGCGTACATTGCTAAAAATAGCAAAAGAAACCCAACGAAGTTTACGGTTATATTAAAGGCAAGATGGTCATCATTCAGCAAATAGGTCCATTAATTACGGAAAACGATGACGTAGTTCAAAACAACGAAGCTATGGCAAAAATATGTAACGATCTTTTTGTGTCTGTGTATACGATCGAAGACACGACCCATGTCCCGAGTTCAGTTTCAGTGATAAGAGAAGGGAACGTTCTTCAACAATCTGACTTGAAAACGAAGACTTACTTTCTGCAATAAGCGAATTGAAAATAAGCCAACGGCAGGCCCTGATAAACCAACGGCTAGCCCTGATAAGCCAACGGCAGGCCCTGATAAGCCAACGGCAGGCCCTGATAAACCAACGGCAGGCCCTGATAAACCTACGGCTAGCCCTGATAAACCAACAGCAGGCCCTGATAAGTTTTATTCGAAACGAGACGAAAAATGAGATAGTTAAGCCCTTGACTACCCTTTTCAATAAGTCACTTGGTACAAGCAAACTTCCAGATGAATGGAAGTTTGCCAATGTAACACCTATATTAAGAAACACTATATTAAGAAATGGTAATAAGTCCCTGCCAGGAAATGATCAGCTTAACGTCTGTAGTTCGAAAACTTAAGGAAACCATCCTTCCAGACAGAATTGTAAACCATTTAGAGGACTACCACTTAGTAAACAATCCTCAGCGTGGATTTCGACGTAATCGCTCATGTGTGAGAAATCTGCTTGATAGATTATATACGCAATATGTATGACGAAAGTAGAGCAGTTGATGTTATCTACGTGGACTTTTCAGAAAGCTTTCCATAAAGTTCCGTATCAAGGATTACTTACAAAAATTAAGTCACATTGATGAGGTTATTATACTTCGGTGGAGATGAAACTTGTCACTCGGTTGTCAATGAAGAGTAGTGATTCACGGTCAAGCCTCAGAATGGTTAGACGTAATAAGAGGAGTGCCACAAGGATCAGTCTTGGGACCGGTTCTCTTTCTCAAACATGATAATGATATTGATAATGGCCTGCATTGTAAGGGATCAAAATTCGCTGACGATACATGGTTGGGAAATAAATCTACAGATGAACTTGAATGTCTACAGCTTGAAACTAACATAGACAAACTGATGAATGACCTGGGCTCATAGGTGGCAAATGAATCTTGATATCGATGAGCGCAAAGTTTTGCATATGGGTAGTAAAAACAAAAGAGCAAGCTACAAAGTGAATTCTGTTTAACTTCAGAAGGTAAATGAGGAAAAGGGTGTAATAATCTCTGATAACCTACAACCATGTAAGAAATGCACAGAAGCAGTGAAAAGATCGAACCAAATTCTTGGTTTCATAGATTAACCTTCGAATTTAAGTGCAGGGGAATGATCCTTACTTTTCCTAAGTCATTACTTGGTGCACATCCTGACTACTGTGTTCAGACTGGGTTCGTCATCCTACCTTAAAAAAGACAGAAACAAAATAGAAAGAATACAGCATCGAGTTCCCTAGATAATTCCCAGACTGAGAAACAAAATCTATGAAATCTGATTAAACGACATGAATCTATTTAGCTCAAGAAAATAGAAGGTTAACTGGTCATCTAATACAGGTATTCAAATGATCAATGACTTTGATGATCTTCATCTACCAAGTTACCTCAGACTTGAATTGTCTGACTTCACTCGTAGTAATGGATACAAATTCGTATGTAAGCGATTTACCTGGAATGATGCGAAGTACATCTCTTGAACAGGATTGTTAACAAATGGGATGATTTGCCAGTTAGAGTAACTGGAAGCAGTACTACAGATACGTTTAAGAAAAGACTTCATAAATACTTCACTTCAAGTCCATGACTTTCATTATTTGCGTCTTTATAGTCAAAATGACTATTTCAAGTTACAAGTTATTCTCTTTGAATTATCCATATGCCTTCTAACTGTTACCACGCTCTTCTGTAAGTTTCTGATATCTTCCACTATCACAAACAGCCTCGAAAGGACCTAGTGGTCTGCTGCTGTTTAGGTTCCCTTGTATTCCTTTGTATTGTATATAACCCTCAAGACACAATGGCCATGATGCTGGCACCGTTGCTATGGGCGATGGCTGACTCACAACTCTTAACAAAAATTAAGCAGATTTCATTTTCCTTATGCATGAATTCCCGCACGAGTGAGATTGATGTTGTTCGTAATGTCTTGCCAGGGTTCTGCTGTAAGGTCGGACTGGTGTGCCATCAACAGGATCATATAGAAGACTAGAGAAATTCCGGAATTCAAGAGAAGAGCTTTTGTCCAATTCAAGAAGCGTTCTATGATATCCAATGTACAAACAAAAAACCATTCATAGTCACGAGTGTTGGATTCTCTAATCATATTTTGATATTCAGCCGAGGATGGTTCATGATATAAGAATAAATCACAACAAATGCAGTTGCTCATCAATATTGAACCTTACAAGATTTGGAAAGATATCGTTCATTCCCCATGCAGCATCCTTCTGCTTGTGAAGGATCATCAATATCCAAAGAGGCTCAACGCACGTAGTCAGAATCACAGTAGCCTTACACCGGCAGCCACAACCAAACAAGACTTGGTCTGACACAAACATCCACTTTTGCAAAAGACTGCACTAGTCATCACATCTGTGTACCCTGACAACCAAAGGAACTTGGCAGAAAGACGCACGTCCTCGGTGCCTGTGTACTGCCACAATAGCATGGAGCCATCAGCTATAGATACAGCATTTTGTCTTTATTATCCAAAACAGCAGCAGCTTAACACCAGCAACCACAGTCATAACATCCTCGTACCAGGGGTCAAAACCACAGCATTTTAGTGCCAGCACACGTAACTTAACGCCCAAACCCAGACTCCGAGCGACTTGTTATCCACAACAATGAAAAAAAAGTTTATCACAAACATCCATAACAACAGCAGCTTATCACATGCACTCATTGCCACAACAGCTCCACAACTGCACTCACATCTACAACAGCTTAACAATGGCAACCATAACCACAACACCGTGACACTCGTAGTCATAACACAAGGTTGACAGCAGCAATTACAACCACAGTAGTATGGCACCTACAGGCACCGCCACAGCACTCACCACCACAGCAGTTTGAAACTACTAGACATAACTGAAGAAAGCTGTCATCAGCAGCCACAACTACAACCGCTTGACAGTAGTGGACACATTCACAGAAGATGTACAAGCAGAGACGAACTAATCATATTGACGCTAGCGAACACAACCACAGTAGCATGTCGCTACCACCATATACAACAGTAGCAGTTTGATACCTGTGAGGCCACACCAACAACAGCTTGGTACTATCTGTCATAACTACAACAAGCGAGACCAGCAACCAAAACCACAATACCTTGACACAAACAACCACACAAAGATGCTGGCCAACCACAGAAGCAGTTTCACGTCGAGAGTCGCACTTCAAGCACCTTGACAGCAGCAGTGCCTTCTCTCAGCTCTATAGTCTTATACCTTTGCGAAAATCCTCACCTTGTTCCTTGTTTGTGTTCAAACATTTTTTCTGCGATACTCGCGAGATGAGATCTGCCAGGATCCTTTGGTAGCCAGGTTCAGGTCATCGGCTCCAGGAAGCCTCCAACTCCACACTCACAAATAATGAAAATTTACTCTAAGAAATTTTGAGTCAAGAAAAAACACAAACTTCACTATAAGAGGAACTTTATCCTAAAAAAGGAACTACGTTCCGTGGCAAGAACATTTGCACTTGGAACGGAATCCACATTCTTTTAGATGAGTTCTACTGTGCAAAAATATTTACTCAATAAAAGATAAACTGAACTAAGTATCAAACCTTCCTTCTGAGCAGATGCATCCTTGTGGGAAAAGTACCTTTAGGAACATAAGACGATTAACGTTTCAACAACTTTCCAGTAGGAAAATGAACTTATCAGTAAGGTTAAAAATTTAACTTTGAAAAGACTCCTATATAAATAAGAAATTTTACGTTGATAACGAGAGCTCCATTTTGGAAAAAGGACTTCCCCTCTCCAATTAAACACCCACTGGAGTAAGAACTTTGAAACTTGCAAAATCGCAGAGCCCGACAGAAAAAGAGAGGGTTTGAGAACTGAGCGTTGGAAATTGAATTATAAAATGTATAATTATGTTTGGAGAGTTGCATGATCAAAGTTTGGTGTTACATGGAGAAGTTGATGGTTGGTGTCCTTTAATATCTGCTCGAGTACGGGTATAGTAGTGAAGGGCAGAAGCGCTAGCATGGTTGAGATGATATTGAAAATAGAGAGGTATGCCATATCTAACTGATATTTAACAAGCCTTTCTTTCGTTCAAAGATAACTGGATACCCTTTTGAGCCATATATTTTCCTGTATTCCTAATTCATTGACAGACTGACGAGGATTGCTGCTTGAATGTGCATGGTTGTTAGCATGGAGTACCATAACAGACTATCTGCAGAACATGATGGTAGTGGTGGCAGGAGAGCGTGTGAGGAGGCCAAACATCTGGGAAATTCTCGAGGTGTTTTCCTGCAGTGCCGCCAGAATGGTAAGCAACGTGTGAATCATAAAACTTCCACAATCTAATTGTGTTGACGACGTTGAATATATTACTGTGAGATCAGGGAAACAGTTTGTTGCTTAATGGTAAATATTTGGTTCTGAGGGAAGGAAAAATTAGATATTGCTGTCAACTACTTTTATGTATTTTCCTCTAATGATGCATATATCAGAAACGTAAATTTTAATATCTTATGAAAATTACCCGCCAAAGGTAATTATCTTCTTCCATATTAATTTGGGAAGAAAGTTTCTACAGTAATAAAAAGCGTTATTACGAAGAATCTAAAAACGAAACCTTCATGTGTACATACACAAACTTCATTCACAAACGTTTACAATACAAGCTACATCACCAAGGTGTTGAAGGGTGAAGCAGCATCCATGGTGTAAGGAAGTGCTACTATTTAGACACGAAGGCCATGAAAGGGTGTTCTCATGTATGTATCCAAACTACAGACGGATTGAAAATTTATACAGCAGCGCAAACATGGAATACTCCTGCTTCCCACGAAGCCACTATACAAGGCCAAGCCTGGGTCACCCACTGATGTACACAATAAACAAACTTTCACCCAACTTAGCTACTTCTCTCTCTATATCAAAATAAAGATTCACCTTAAAGACACACCTGGTATGCTAAGGATGTATGGACAAGGCACTAAGATACTTTGTCAACAATTGGCTAACACACGTCAATAAAGATGCACTGTAATACTTTACACTTTAGAACTATTTTCTATATATCAACTTTACCTCTCCTGTCCGTCCGGCTCCCTTTTCCCCTCCTAGCTACCACGCAGGACACATGAGAATGGTACATAACTACAAACGATCAGCCAAAGCAGCAAAGCAGCAGTTCATTACTTGATTTGCAATGTGTAATTATTTCTCATGAATATTAGTAACTATTCCGTTCTTATCTATTCTTCTATTTTCAATTTTCAGCATCCACAATTATGTTCAGCACCCACAATTATGTTCAGCATCCACAATTATGTTCAGCATCCACAATTATGTTCAGCATCCACAATTATGTTCAGCATCCACAATTATGTTCAGCATCCACAATTATGTTCAGCATCCACAATTATGTTCAGCATCCACAATTATGTTCAGCATCCACAATTATGTTCAGCAACCACAATTATGTTCAGCACCCACAATTATGTTCAGCATCCACAATTATGTTCAGCATCCACAATTATCTGCATAATGTGATTCAGATATGTGACAGATATGGTATTATTTAGAATTACTTGACTCCTCAAGATAATGGTAAGATTCTTTTGATGTAATCAACTGAGTATGACAGTGTGAAACTGTGTGTCATGAGCATGAAACTGAGTGAAGCGCTTGCGTCAGAAACATGGAACTGAGTATGAAGATGAATTGAATATAAGAAACATGAGATACTGTGAGGAGTGTGAAATTATGGATTAGGATCATGAGACTGAGTGTGAGGAGTGTGAGAAAGTGTGAGGAACATGAGACAGTATGAGGTGCATAAGACTGAGCGTAAGAAGCATAATACCTTGTATCAGAAGCCAGAGATCAAGTGTGTGGCGAACCCTGAGAGTGTGAGGAGAGAAAGGCAGTGTGTGAGGAGCAAGAGGTTGTTGAGTGTGAGATGCTTAAGGCTGTAACTGAGGAACATGAGACCAAATATGAGATTGGTTTGACCGTAAGTGAGATGTGTTAGACCGTGACGTACTAGGCCTAAGCTTGAGACTGAGAAGCTTGAGGACGGTCGTGAGGAGCGTGAGGCTGAGTATGAGGAGCGTGAGACTGTAGGTAAGGAGCATGAGAGTGTGAGGGTCATTATATGAGTGAGGAGACTGTGACTGAGCGTGAATAAAGTGAGGAGAGGAGCTCGTGACTGTGAGTGTGGAGGTAATAAAAAGGTTTATGAGAGAGTAAATGAGAATGTGAGTTGTGAGTGTCAGGAGAAGAGCTGACTGAGGTATGGGACATTTGCCTAAAATACGAGAACTGTGACCATAAATACCAGCACAATAGACGAGATGACGTCCTCATTTCGGGAAGTAAAAGCTGTTAAGAACCGCTAAAACATGTTGTAAGAAAGATATGTGGTAGTTTGATGAGCAAATATTTGAAACAGTTGGGTGATAAAGTTTTGACAGAGGGAGCGGGTGAGCAGCATATCAAACAGGAAATATGTGCTGGGGGAAGTTAGAACAGTGAGAGCATTTGTGTTTTAGAAAGAAAATATTACAGAAAATCAAACGCCTTCGTGATTCAGATGATAAACAACGGTTTGCCACCATTTCAGCTGATCTTTGACAGTGTGGAACTTTACCTTACGAAAAAATAAAGCATGAGGAGTGATTTCTGCGTGGCACAATATGGTCAACTCCGGTTCCTGTTGTCTTTGTATCCAACAGCTGCTTGAACTAGTCCGACTCACTTGAGCCACACCACTTCTGAGGACGAAAAAAAAGATCATTTGCTCTCTCTCTCTCTCTCTCTCTCTCTCTCTCTCTCTCTCTCTCTCTCTCTCTCTCTCTCTCTCTCTCTCTCTCTCCTATCCTAACATTTCATATCGCCTATCTTCGTCTCTTGTTTAGCCTGCATTTCTATTTCTGTCTTCCTCTCCACAGTCTTACCTCACCTTCCGTTGGCTATTATTCAAGGCACCGTAGTGGCCTCATTAACACTCCTGTCCCACACTATTCTCCTTCAGAAGCAAACTGCTGAAGCTCTATCTAGTTGAATTGCTGTGATCCTACCAACACACCGCAGTCTGGTCGTCCAAGGTCTGACTTATCTATCAGGGAAGGTCGCCCAATGCTACACGAGTGCCGGCGGTGGCAGTCTGGTAAACTGTAGGAGGTGTGCGTTGAGATAATAAATGGATAGTGAGGTTTAACTTGCTAAGTTCATGGTCTTAGAATCTCATTCAGGAAAAAAAAAGTCTCATAGAAATTTACATAACTGAATAATTTGTTTAAGATAATCCAGAGCTCAGGCAGTTAGTGTTGTGTGGTTGTGTGTGTGTGATGGTCCTGGACAGTCCATCTCCTACACACATGTGAGTCATACCTCAGTGATGTATTGGCTCTCATACATCCCTCAAGAGCCTAGGGGTCTTGTCTCGCATGTTTCTGCGACGTCAACTAGGAGAGAACTGTGGTCATTTGGTTACGTGAACAGTCATTACCAATTCTGAGAGCATAATATACTTGCATATTAAATTGTTAGGCTATAGCCTTTATATTTTCGTTACAATGATTTTTCGTTAATGTCAAAAAAGCTTTATGATGTTTGGATAAACGAAGGTATATTTAAGTGTTAGACGGTACAAAAATCATGCTGGGAGAAAACGACCGTGTTTGAATGATGGGATGTATTATGAAACTGGGTGTTATATAGTCATATGAAATGAAGAAATCTGTAGGTTATAAAAACACAAGAAACGTATACAAGTAGTATGCAGACAGCCTCATATCCGTGAAAGCTAAAGGGAATATTTTGAACCTCATCCGTTCTAGTAATTTGGATACGATACATTTGAGGATCTGCTGCCGAAGACTGACCTGACTTTCTAGCGAACAGTCCCCAGCAAGCGGTGATTATAGACTAGATATACAGTAACTCTGTACGTACAATACCACACAACAGCAGGATTCGAACTCATGCTACCTGTGGATATACAGTAACTCTGTACGTACAATACCACACAACAGCAGGATTCGAACTCAGGCTACTTGTGGATTATATACGGAAGGCAAAAGCGCAAACTGAACTTAAAGTTAATCTGGCTACTAAATTCCCTAGAAAAGCTATTGCTCCCGTGCAGATGATCTGGTATGGGTGGGAGTTTAGACACGCTATATTTGGTTCGCCAGAATGCACGACTTGACCAGAATCAGCAACAGACTCCTTGAGAATGATCGAGACGCCTCGGAAGAAGAGTAAGACCGAACCAAACAAACTCCGCCATATCTGATAAATTATCTAGTAAGGCTGGTTAAGGCCGTACTAGATAATTTATCAGAAACTAGAAAAGGTCGAGATAAGAGTCAATTATTTTGGACGCTACAACTGGTGAAGTGAGCCACAGGAAACCATAGGTACCACGACGTGACCAAGGCAAACAATAGCACATAAGATATACTAAAGTATCTTGAATCTCTAAACCATGCGACACTAGACAGATTGTATACAAATCAACCTCCCAGATATATTGGATAAATAGTAAGGGAACTTGTAGTCGTGTTTCACAGTTACTCAAGAGAACATAGGGTCATCATCCCTCCAAGTGAATCCACAGTTAACGAAACCAGTACATTGAAATAAAAAAGAAAATAAACCACCGAATGACTAGGTTCCTTCATTAAAGCTCAGCAACCATTCATAGCCTTGCTTGGAGTTTCTAGTCTTTCTTTTCATATTCACATGTAGAAATCACCGGTAAAGTTAGAATAGACACACACACATATAGATAGCCATAAACACACACACTCACATACACACACACACACATATGTATCGGTAATATATGTGCTCTATGTCGAAATCGTTGTCGTCTCAGTGTAAACAATGGTCTAAGGTCGCCTAACACTTGGAGTTGTGACCCAGCTGACCACACGAACTTACTAACAAATTCCTTGAGGTCAAAGAGGCGATCACCTGACCGGCTTCCGTCACAACAATCAATATGTAACAACCAGTGGTCGTACAGATAATGTAACAACCAGTGGTCGTACAGATAATGTAACAACCAGTGCTCGTACAGATAATGTAACAACCAGTGCTCGTACAGATAATGTAACAACCAGTACTCGTACAGATAATGTAACAACCAGAGGTCGTACAGATAATGTAACAACCAGTACTCGTACAGATAATGTAACAACCAGTGCTCGTACAGATAATGTAACAACCAGTACTCGTACAGATAATGTAACAACCAGTGCTCGTACAGATAATGTAACAACCAGTGCTCGTACAGATAATGTAACAACCAGTACTCGTACAGACAATGTAACAACCAGTACTCGTACAGATAATGTAACAACCAGAGGTCGTACAGATAATGTAACAACCAGTGCTCGTACAGACAATGTAACAACCAGTGCTCGTACAGATCAAAGACTGTCCAATATCTAATACTGTGAATGTCATACACAATCCATGAACAAGTGTACAACTAAGCAAGCAAATAGTCATCCCATGGTTAAGGGTGTCAACTAATATATCAATGAAACGCAACCATTGTCAGAATGTTCATCAGTTCAACATTAACTACTTATGGTAACGCAGTAATACTCCGGGTCATCAAGTATGTAACTCTGGCCAGTATTCAAGAACCAGACGACCGGATGCTGACTTTGCAAAGGTGACGAAGCTTCGCATCGTCGTATTCTAGAAGGTGGTAGTAATGCAACGCAGGACGACGATGATTGGCTAACTGGTATGACTATGCGATGAATGACTGGATCGTTGCAAAGGCGACCTTCGCCATGAGACTTTACGACGGAAAATAATCGTTAACAATTACATATCTTATCTCTTATATGATTATCTATGCGTCAAACACATTCGAAAATATCATTATCTTATGCTAATGAGATGGGAATTCGAATAATAGTTACAGGAAAATATTTTTCCGAGACTGGTGCGAGTCTTACCGTTACTTGAGAATGTTTATGTTTTGCCAAAAACTGTTATATAGTCTCTAATGTTGTTGTTGTCAGTGTATTGAGCCAGGGCATGTGAAACGCCAGGGGTAAACCATGGAAAGGTCTGTGAAGCCTGGATGTGGATAGGGAGGTGTGGTATCGGTGCATTTCATATGACAGCTAGAGACTGAGTGTGAACCAATGTGGTTTTATTTTTTTGTCTTTTCCAGGCGCTACCTCGCTGAAGTAGGAGATAGTGATGCTGTTTATATATAGCCTAAAACTAGCGTTGGAAGATGGAGACGCAGAAATTAGCTCTCAAATGTTATTCAGAAACTGAGCTACAGTGACGAAACTACGCACTACATATACATATCAATATTTCCAAATGTGTGAACCCGTATGTTGTAATATGATGACGTACTCAGTTTTTGGAGAGTCGTAAGAATTACTTCGTCTTCCTTTAGGTAAGTGAAACTATTCACTTGAAATAAGAAAAGAAACAGCTACGGAAGCATGCATGTATTTACGTAAACTTCATGTGTAAAGGTAC
Source organism: Panulirus ornatus (assembly GCF_036320965.1). Lineage (NCBI taxonomy): Eukaryota > Metazoa > Arthropoda > Malacostraca > Decapoda > Palinuridae > Panulirus > Panulirus ornatus. The sequence goes on along the minus strand of NC_092248.1, from coordinate 26,350,695 downwards.
CAAATTTATATAAACTGACTCCAATTCTATGGAGATTTCATATATGTTAACTAATCCCTCTTGAAGATAACAGCGAAACAAAAGGAAATAAAGCTAAATCCTCGTTTCGTAATGAAAATTAGTCAAAACCTATAATAAAGATTAATTCTACCTTATGAGACAAGAAAACATTGAGAAATATATGCATTAGCATATCACAATGAACAACAACTATGCTCTAATTCCAACAACTTGCTTACTTACCCTCAGCGTATGTGGTGTGTGTCCAGGTGGAAGCTGCTAGTGTGAGGAATAATAGCTTCATTATACCTCCACACACACCTAGAGCAACTCCAGACCTGGGGCTCCGAGGTGCCATGTTGTAGTAGCTGGGTGTTGACAGCCTGGGTGCGCGTGTTGAGCAGTTCAAACACTTAGGTATGTACTTCTCTCGGCAGGTGTGACGTGAAGGTAATTCATCCAGTTTCTCGCTGTATTTACGTTCTGAGGATCTGGCACTGAAAGTGATTTTTATTCGGAACTTGTAATGTGTGTTTCAGAGAACGTAATTACATACAGGTGTCACTCTCAATTCGCAGTTCACCGAGTCCAAATGTTCGTGTATGAACAAGCGTTTCTCACCGGCTCATTACCCAAGTTATCAAAGTTATCTATTCACCTCAGTTTATTAACACAGAACGGTGATAAGCACCAAATCTACCCACCAGATTAGTTTACTAACGCTGATTTTCAGCGGAATTACTTTAACTGTAGGCAAAGTTTACAGTCTTGTCTCGGTTGCGGTAGCCGTCTCCCACACATATTACGTACGTGGTAGTCTACACACTCTTATTGTGCACAGTACCAGCGATGTCGGGTATTTACTGCACTATCTTTTGACTCGTGGAACTTTTCGTCTTATTTCATTTTGTTTATAAATTTTTGCAATTACCACTGTGAGGCTAACCAGTAAATGCCCTGTGGAAAGACGAAAAAAAAAGCACTGTGACTAAAAGGCGTAAGTTGATGTTTTCATACTTCCATCACGTCTCTCTCTCTCTCTCTCTCTCTCTCTCTCTCTCTCTCTCTCTCTCTCTCTCTCTCTCTCTCTCTCTCTCTCTCTCTCTCATTTGTGCCGGTAACCCCGGCAAATATATTGTCTCATGTTGATTCTGCGAGCGGTAGCGCAGAAGGATTACAGAAGTAACAAAGGGTCTTGGTCAGCCCCCAGTGGTTGATTGATATTACAAAGGTTGTTACAAAGTTGATTCATTGTAAATATTTCATTACATACATTACATATTTCATATAGTATGTTCTATCGACTAGATGCAAAAAGTGGATACAGACTTAAAATTTCAGTTATCATATTATGAGCAGTAAGGTCTTGTGACATTTCTTGCAGGGTTTGTTTAGATCTGTCCCTAAATGGCTCTGTTATTGCACATCTTAAGACACAGTGTTCTAGTTTGTGTCCAATTCTTTGGCCACAAACTTTACAGCTCATATGATTAGTATCTCAAGATAGGGCAAAACGCCTTAGTCTAACAATTACGTCTTGTAATCTGCTGATCTTATCACGTTCTCTATATACATGTTTTACTCTAAACATTTCACTGTCATGAAAAATGTTTCTACTTGTGCTTATCTGAACTCGTCTTCGTGCTTCAAAGAGAGCTGTTCGTTCCTTTCTAATTACAGTATTGAGGCTTTTGATTGAGAACTCTCTTCATCCTCTCCCATTCCTTTCATTGTAAGATCCTCCATCTCTTTCCTGGGCCATTGTACCAGCCATCTTACCTTCATAAATTCCCATTCTTCTGGTCTTCAGTCCCCTTCCATCTTCTGTATACCTCCTTACTCTCCGAACCACATTGATCTCTGCTTCTTTCGTTGCGTACTGCTGTGTGGAGTAATCATCTCATCCCTGGTGGGGAGTTAGGGACATGTATCATCCCTGGTGGGGAGTTAGGGACATGTCTCGTCTGAGTGCCCAGGCGAAAAAGAACCACGTCGTTGACCAGTGTTTAACACCATCACATTTGATATCAACTTCGACTTGCGGCGAAAACCAGATAAAAACAGTCAGTTGTTTTGTTCTGAACACACCCGATAACGGGTTAGAGAATAATGATCGCCATGAAGGAAGCTATGATTGTGCTGATGCAGTGGAACTACTAGTACTTTATTGCTTCCTGACAACCATAAGGATATCAGAATAGTGAGTGATATTGAGACAACAACTGTGGTGATATATAGTTGATAACACATTTCGAGATGGAAATGAGAACATTCAACAAAACGAAATGCTATAATTTTTGCTATATTAGTGAAGGTCTATACAAATTGGATAGCTTTAATGTTGATAAAATTTGTAAACAGTTTCCCTTCTTGTCCACACAAGAAGTTTATGATACGCTTGTTGCCAGACTGAACGCACCCGACGTACATTCGGATAGTCACTTGCTTAACAAATGGCGTCCTAGCTACGTCTTTTCGTTGTATATCAACTGACTGTTATACTTCTTTCTTGTATCTCCCCTGATGATGTGACTATTACACGAAAATGCACTTGGGAACTTATCGTGTTTCATTTCCCTGTGGACTCATAGGAATATATATATTTTCTTTTTTTTTTTATTTATCGCTGTCTCCCGCGTTTGCGAGGTAGCGCAAGGAAACAGACGAAAGAAATGGCCCAACCCACCGCCATACACATGTATATACGTACGTCCGCACACGCAAATATACATACCTACACAGCTTTCCATGGTTTACCCCAGACGCTTCACATGCTTTGATTCAATCCACTGACAGCACGTCAACCCCGGTATACCACATCGCTCCAATTCACTCTATTCCTTGCCCTCCTTTCACCCTCCTGCATGTTCAGGCCCCGATCACACAAAATCTTTTTCACTCCATCTTTCCACCTCCAATTTGGTCTCCCTCTTCTCCTCGTTCCCTCCACCTCCGACACATATATCCTCTTGGTCAATCTTTCCTCACTCATTCTCTCCATGTGCCCAAACCATTTCAAAACACCCTCTTCTGCTCTCTCAACCACGCTCTTTTTATTTCCACACATCTCTCTTACCCTTACGTTACTTACTCGATCAAACCACCTCACAGCACATATCATCCTCAAACATCTCATTTCCAGCACATCCATCCTCCTGCGCACAACTCTATCCACAGCCCACGCCTCGCAACCATACAACATTGTTGGAACCACTATTCCTTGAAACATACCCGTTTTTGCTTTCCGAGATAATGTTCTCGACTTCCACACATTCTTCAAGGCTCCCAGAATTTTCGCCCCCTCCCCTTCTTTATTATACTTTGTCGCTGTCTCCCGCGTTAGCGACGTAGCGCAAGGAAACAGACAAAATAATGGCCCAACCCACCCACATACACATGTATACACATACACGTCCACACACGCACATATACTTACCTATACATTTCAACTTATACATAAATATACATACACAGACATATACATATATAAGCATGTACATAATTCATACTTGCTGCTTTTATTCATTCCTGTCGCCATCCCGCCACACATGACATGACAACCCCTTCCCCACGCATGCGCGCGAGATAGCGCTAGGAAAAGACAACAAAGGCCACATTCGTTCACACTCAGTCCCTAGCTATCATGTATAATGCACCGAAACCACAGCTCCCTTTCCACATCCAGGCCCCACAAAACTTTCCATGGCTTACCCCAGACACTTCACATGCCCTGGTTCAATCCATTGACAGCACGTCGACCCCGGTATACCACATCGTTCCAATATTCCTTGCACGCCTTTCACCCTCCTGCACGTTCAGGCCCCGATCACTCAAAATCTTTTTCACTCCATTCTTCCACCTCCAATTTGGTCTCCCACTTCTCCTCGTTCCTTCTACCTCTGACACATATATCCTCTTTATCAATCTTTCCTCACTCATTCTCTCCATGTGACAAAACCATTTCAAAACACCCTCTTCTGCTCTCTCAACCACACTCTTTTTATTACCACACATCTCTCTTACCCATTTGTTACTCACTCGATCAAACCACCTCACAGCACATATCATCCTCAAACATCTCATTTCCAACACATCCATCCTCCTCCGCACAACTCTATCTGTAGCCCACGCCTTGCAACCATATAACATTGTTGGAACCACTATTCCTTGAAACATACCCATTTTTGCTTTCCGAGATAGTGTTCTCGCCCTCCACACATTTTTCAACACTTTCTCCCCCCTCACCCACCCTGTGACTCACTTCCGCTTCCATGGTTCCATCCGCTGCCAGATCCACTCCCAGATATCTAAAACACTTCACTTCCTCCAGTTTCTCTCTACTCAAACTTACCTCCTAGTTGACTTGTCCCTCAACCTTACTGTACCTAATAACCTTGATCTCATTCCCATTTACTGTCAGCTTTCTTCTTTCACACACTTTACCAAACTCAGTCACCAGCTTCTGCAGTTTCTCACCAGAATCAGCCACCAGAGCTGTATCATCAGCGAACAACAACTGACTCACTTCCCAAGCCCTCTCATCCACAACAGACTGCATACTTACTCCGCTCTCCAAAACTCTTGCATTCACCTCCCTAACAACCTCATCCATAAAAAGGCAAACATCCATGGAGACATCACGCACCCCTGCTGCAAACCGACTTTCGCTGAGAACCAATCACTTTCCTCTCTTCGTACTCGTACACATGCCTTACATCCTCGATAAAAACTTTTCACTGCTTCTAGCAACTTGTCTCCCATACCATATATTCTTAATACCTTCCACAGAGCATCGCTATCGACTCTATCATATGCCTTCTCCAGGTCCATAAATGCCACATACAAATCCATTTGCTTTTCTAAGTATTTCTCACACACATTCTTCAAAGCAAACACATGATCCACGCATCCTCTACCACTTTTGAAACCACAATGCTCTTCCCCAATCTGATGCTCTTTACATGCTTTCACCCTCTCAATCAATACCCTCCCATATAATTTCCGAGGAATATTCAACAAACTTATATCTCTATAATTTGAGCACTCACCTTTATCCTTTTTGTCTTTGTACAATGGCACTATGCATGCATTCCGCCAATCCTCAGGCACCTCACCATGAGTCATACAAACATTAAATATCCTTACCAACCAGTCAGCAACTCAGTCACCCCCTTTTTTAAAAGATTCCACTGAAATTCCATCCAAACCCGCTGCCTTGCCGGCTTCCATCTTCCGCAAAGCTTTTACTTCCTCTTGCCTGTTTACCAAATCATTCTCCCTAACCCTCTCACTTTGCACACCACTTCGACCAAAACACTCTATATCTGCCACTCTCTAACACATTCAACAAACCTTCAAAATACTCACTCCATCTTCTCACATCACCACTACTTGTTATTACCTCCCCATTAGCCTCCTTCACCGATGTTTCCATTTGTTCTCTTGTCTTGAGCACTTTATTTACCTCCTTCCAAGACATCTTATTTTCCCTAAAATTTAATGATACTCTCTCAGCCCAACTCTCATTTGCCCTTTTTTTCACCTCTTGCACCTATCTCTTAACCTCCTGTCTCTTTCTTTTACACATCTCCCACTCATTTGCATTATTTCCCTGCAAAAATCGTCCAAATGCCTCTCTCTTCTCTTTCACTAACAATCTTACTTCTTCATCCCACCATTCACTACCCTTTCTAACCTGCCCATCTCCCACGCTTCTCATGCCACAAGCATCTTTTGCGCAAGCCATCACTGATTCCCTAAATATCCCATTCCTCCCCCACTCCCCTAACCTCCTTTGTTCTCACCTTTTTCCATTCTGTACTCAGTCTCTCCTAGTACATCCTCACACAAGTCTCCTTCCCAAGCTCACTTACTCTCACCACTGTCTTCACCCCAACATTCTTTCTTTTCTGAAAACCTCTACAAATCTTCACCTTCGCCTCCATAAGATAATGATCAGACATCCCTCCAGTTGCACCTCTCAGCACATCAACATCCAAAAGTCTCTCTTTCGCGCGCCTATCAATTAACACGTTGTCCAATAACGCTCTCTGGCCATCTCTCCTACTTACATACGTATATCTATGTATATCTCTCTTTTTAAACCAGGTATTCCCAATCATCAGTCCTTTTTCAGCACATAAATCTACAAGCTCTCCACCATTTCCACTTTACAACACTGAACACCCCATGTATACCAATCATTCCCTCAACTGCCACATTACTCATCTTTGCATTCAAATCACCCATCACTATAACCCGGTCTCGTGCATCAAAACTGCTAACACACTAATTCAGCTGCTCCCAAAACACTTGCCTCTCATGATCTTTCTTCTCATGCCCAGGTGCATATGCACCAATAATCACCCATCTCCCTCTATCAACTTTCAGTTTTACCCATATCAATCTAGAGTTTGCTTTCTTACACTCTAACACATACTCCCACCACTCTTGTTTCAGGAGTAGTGCTACTCCTTCCCTTGCTCTTATCCTCTCACTAACCCCTGACTTTACTCCCAAGACATTCCCAAACCACTCTCCCCCTTTACCCATGAGCTTCGTTTCACTCAGAGCCAAAACATCCAGGTTCCTTTCCTCAAACATACTACCTATCTCTACTTTTTTCTCATCTTAGTTATATCCACACACATTTAGACACCCCAATCTGAGCCTTCGAGGAGGATGAGCACTCCTCGCATGACTCCTTCTTCTCTTTCCCTTTTTAGAAAGTTAAAATACAAGGAGGGGAGGGTTTCTAGCCCCCCGCTCCCGTCCCCTTTAGTCGCCTTTTACGACACGTGAGGAAATGCGTGGGAAGTATTCTTTCTTCCCTATCCCCTGGGATAGGGGAGAAATATATATATATATATATATATATATATATATATATATATATATATATATATATATATATATATATATATATATATATATATATATATTATCTCCATGTATGGCGGGGTGGCGATGGGAATGAATAAAGACAGACAGTATGAATTATGTGCATGTGTATATATGTATATGTCTGTGTGTATATATATGTATATGTTGAGATGTATAGGTATGTATATATTGCATGTGTGGATGTGTATGTGGATGGGTTGGGCCATTCTTTCGTCTGTTTCCTTGCGCTACCTCGCTAACGCGGGAGACAGCGACAAAGCAAAAGTAATGAATAAATAAAATAATTCATACAATCAAACTGAGTGGAATTTACACACGGCTAGAAATAAAAAAGCACTTTGTTCATATTTGCAGCCTGGAAAAAATGTTTAACAATGTACAAAACTGTTTGAGGGATGATATATGCAAGGTCTGCTGTGAAGTGAGGTTTGCTTTGTAGTAGCTAAATCTAATCCGGATCTGTGACACCTGCGAGTACACACACACACACACACACACACACACACACACACACACACACATATGAATAGTCTTCCACAAACAATGATCCCAACAATACTCCCTTTCGATATAGATTGTCTCCCACACACAACACTGTCCTTCGATGAACATCTCGCCTCCTGATACACACTGAAGACCCTTGATTCACATCACCAAGCCACCTTTTTTTTCATTACTCATTCCCACTGTTTAATCTGATTCCAATATTAGTTTCTGATACAAACATTCGCCTACCAATACCAACTGCCAACCGAAGTGCTCAAAATTACCATAACGTCCCGTGCAAGCGAACCCTCCATGAGACCCCAAAACAACATATCTCAGAAAGGCTTTTACATACAAATCCCTTTCCTACATACGAAATCTCTATCGCCGTCTAACTTTCATGGCATTTTCATACGCCTCTACACATTTTCTTTAACATCCGTCCCACACAAAGCCCCCCCCCCCCCCCCTCACGCATAACTGACATATCCTCAACACAATTTTTACGCAAGAAACGTTATTCACCGATCCTGTGTAACTGGCACACATGGCATCCTTTCACTCATTCTCACAAGCATCCTTAGAAATCCTGCATGTACGCAACACTTCTCCTCATACAAAGCCTCTACACAATCCCTTTGAATGGCCCCAAACGCACATAATGTAACCCATTTATATCACAAGCATCTTACATAACCACAGTTAACGAAAACTTATAACACTACTTGCATATAACTCTCCCAAGTAACACCCCCAACACAAGGCCCTTACACAACCTCTTCATTCATAAATTCCACACACATCTCATTCATGCACAGCCCTGCCACACCACACAGCAATACAATCTCCCATAAGGCAGTTTCTGTACATGCAGTCCCTCTTCACGTGCAATCATCATACGTATAAGTCAGGCTAACGTTAGAGAGCGAGTGGGGAAAAAAAGAAATGTTAAAGAACAAAGATAAAGAAAAAAAATGGAGCGGAATACGCAAACGTGACGACACAGTAGCATCGCAGAGATAATATCAATAGAAAAGAGGATTAGACAAACCTGAAAATTGCAAGCGAGCAAGAAAACAATATACAACAAGAGAACTTAATGACGCAAGGGAACGGTGGAGAAATGGAGCAATCAAGGATAGACTTTTGCTATCTCATGGCTTGTGACACACTGTAACGTTCAACACACTGCGCTCTAAAACACAATATAACCTCATTTATTGCGTATGATTTTCTGAAATTAATATTTTCGTGCAATATTTTTCTTCTCATTGGTAAAGCTATATATAAGCCAACAACAACAACAAAAAGGCTGTCATGGCTATCAAATGAAATCTAAGCCAAAGTGAAGATGTCTAGCGGAGATATCCGTGATTAGTGCTTTGTTTGTGATGATGATATCAATGCAAGGGGACGCAGACTCATTATTGTAAGGTTGTAATGAGACAGTGGTAGTGCAAAGTGAGGATATTAAGAAGAAAAAACAAACTAAGGTAAACAATTAAAAGTGAATAACGGAAGTCAAGGTTACAATTGTTGAGAAACAAAACTGAAATACTGAAGTACAGCGGAAAGGGGAAGGTGAAGAATCAGCGAGTCTCGCTACAATCGTGTGAGGTTTTGAAAATCAAGAAAAAGATCAAGAAGGTTAATGAGAAATGAAAGTAGAACGTATACCAGTGTGCCATATACTGGAGAGATGAGGTCAGACATTTTCCCATTACACCTGTGACAGTGACGTATACAAGGGAAGAATCAGTAATTTCTTTCCACTCGTAACACTGTAATGTACAGAAAGGGAAATTCGTCTCCTCCTTTACACCCGTAACACTGTAATATATTCAGAAAGGCATAGCTAGCGCCTCCCTTACATTCATTATGTATAAAGAAGGGATGCGGGTTAGAGCCTCCGTTACACGTGTAAAGTGGTCAAAATTTGTAATGAGATAAGGCATCATAGAGGAGTTAGAAAGATAACATGAGTAATCTCAGAAGTTAAACTTGAAAGAATCCTAGCATCTACAAAGGGCAACCTTTCCGAAAGCTGAAGTATTCCATATGACGTATATTCAACTCAGGGAATTAGTCTACGTATGTCGTTCTTCATGTAGGTACTAGAAAAGGAATCAATGTCTCATCGTTTACGCAAGTTACTTTTATAAATCAAGTTCCGTACAACAGATTTGCACATACATGATAATGCTAGGGAAGTAGCACTGCGTATCCAAGGACGTGTCCAGAAGGAAATTATTTGTCTCCGATAACACGACAAAAAAAGTTATTTGGACTTTATGGGGATCAGAGATCAGCTCATTGTATATCTATCTTCAAAAGCTCAAATTGAAAAAGAAAAAATAGAGACATGTCGTGCACAGCAATATTTTCCTCGGATCATCGTAATTCTAATACAGTCTGCCAACAGACTTACGAAAATCTACTTATCTACGTGAAAGTGTCAGCTGTACGAATCATGGTAAAGTAAAGGATGAAATATAATGATACTAACCCATGGTACTTACACAAAGAGACGGAGAGATCTGCAGAAACAACCAAAGTTTACGTTGATCTGCCATATTTTGTTGCTTAGGGTGCAAGGGAATATGGGGGAAGCAGCAGCAGTAACGCATTAGGTATCAATCTTTTCAACTGTACATAATCTCACTGACATGTCAACAATAACTGAGAATCCATCTCAAGCAAATGTGCGCAAGCATGACATACGTACGGTGGAGATATCCAGCCTGATTTCATCACGTATGTTTATACTTGGCAAGTCGGCTGTGAAAAGAAACTGCCATCCGACCGTAGGATTTCCGAGGCAAAATGTACACAAGCTTCAACTCCAGAAAAAAAAAGGGAAATTCAATAAAGATACATCAAACTGAGTGAACGAAGTAAACAAACCTAGGATTAAAGCAGCTGAAATGTTGAACTTGAAACCAACGAATGAATGATGAAGAAAAACGTATGAAATACATAAAGCAACCTAAGGAGAGCCTGTACCATGATTCTTTTGCCAAACCAGTCAACAACCTACTCATTCTACCCACCAGACACCCTTTCAGTGGCCAGTACAGAGAATTAGCCAGCAACCTAACCACCTATTCACTTACCAAATCCATCCATCCAGTCATTCGGCTGGCGGCCACTCATCCAACTACCTACCTACTTAACCACTGACTCATCTATCCAGCCAACCTCCTACCAACTCACGTATTCACGCAACTATCCAAATAGAAACTTGCTTTAACCAACATAGTAGAAGTTGCTCTTAAGTCCTGTTTAACTTATCAACTTCAAGCAAAGAAAACGTACTATACTGTGTGTTTACTTTCCGCATCCATAAACAGCTTTCATCTGAGATAGCACATAACACAACGCAGACAAACACAGCAACATACTACTATGTTTCATGTTACTGTTTAATGTTCTCACTAAAGTTGCTACTTGAGTGTGTGTGTGTGTGTGTGTGTGTGTGTGTTAAAACAGCAAATAGTGCTGGTAAATCAGACAGCCAACTGATCATCTGTGCTGTAAACAATATCGCATTATTTAGCTTGTAGACTAATCAAACCTTTCATTAATTTCATATTATGTCACAAGTATAAGAGTTGTATTGGGTGACTGTTGGGGTAGGTTTAGTGTTGTCTAGTGGATGGTGTAGCTGAGAGTTTTTATTGTAATGCTAGATCACAGAACCTTGAGGGTAAACCATGTTTTGCATCGCTAGGGTATGAGGAATATTATGATAAGTACAAATATTTTGAATTTGCCATGCCTTCATTCGTCATTTCGTCGACTCAACTGTGACTTAGCCTACCTGCCTACCTACCTACCTATCTTGCAGCATTTTATAAGTCTTCTCAAAAAGGTAAACACAATTGTGACGTAAGATGGGACTTACAGAAAAAATTGCTAAATTTAAGATACTGAGAATGATGCCTTCTCGAAAGAGAGTAAACTAAACATGAATGATTAACTCTTGCTGAAGAACGATAGAAAATAAAGGACAACCAACATCGTTCTTCAGGACAACGATGACCGTCATTTCCTGCAGAGTCTGAGTCCGAGGCGTTGACTGAGTACGGGGGAAAGTCTGGTTTGTAAGTGGTGTCGTGGGCTAAACTTCATCGACAGTCGTGATGTTCGAGGTAATCTGTAACCATCCCAGTTTCTCTCTAAAGGATTTACAGTTTCGTATTTGCACCATTCTATATAGTTCCGTACTTTCTAAAGGAAAAGGATTCATAGTTTTCCTCCATTTCTTTTTGATATCCATGATTATTCAGCGTAAATTATTAATCTTATTCCATAGTAATACTTTGCTTATCCATCAGGAACTATGTATAGTGACTGATAACTTGCCGAATTCCTAGTTTCACCAATCTCACTAGCATGAAGACTGAACGTAAGACACCCGAATATTGTTCATATCTAGAAAAAAGATATATAACACTCACTTCAAACTGGTTTGATTCACCGTAAGTCGACCAGTTTTCTTAGTGATCACAAATTCACGTCTAAGTGACGATAGGGTCGTCAGCCAGACTTCATTAAATTTGTAATCTAAAGAGACTCAGTTTGCTAATCGCAGCACATCATAAGAGCACCACTCACACGCATTGAGTGACAGGCTACGAGGTGTATGACATAATCTCACGTAAGGGAAACACACAGATCAGCGAAGAGAACCAAGCCGAAGCGTGGCGGCAGTGAGCACACTAGTAACGTTCCTTCACCCTTGGCTGGCTGGGAGATACTGATGGCCCGACCGCTTCCAGACCTCCAGCACTTCTCGCTCCCGCTGCCACCACTAACACCGCTACCTCCTCCACCACCCACCAACGGTGCCCTTCCTTCGCCACCACAACTACTGTCATCATCACCAGCCACTGTATCACAACCATCACCATCACCCCCTACCACCATAATCTCCAACTACTATCGCTGCTTTCTCCGACTCCCCAGTCACTAGCAACAGCAACCATTACCGCTGCCTCCTCCACCACCACTAGCCAACAGTTTCCTGCAAACCCTGCCCTTAATCACCAAGAACATCACAAGCTATCACCACTTCTGTGTCCTCCTCTACCTACCCCCTCCACCACAAGCAACATTACCACCGCTGCTTCCTGCGCCACCAAAAAGGCAATATCATTACGAATCACCACAACCCGTCAACACCACCAGTCTTTTCAAAACTACCACCATAATAGCTCTCCATCTTCCCACCACCAGCACCAATGATCGTGGCCACCACCGTCATCCAAAGAACCAGCTACTGCTTCCTTCAAAATCACAACCACTATTCAACCAGCAAACATCCATTTCCATCAGGATCCACCTTCACAGAATGCAACACCACTACAGCACTCTTACACCCACCTTAGAGTGTTCCATCTCTTACCACAAAAGTCATCACATCGACAACCCACAACCCTGCTGCCTCCTTAAGCACCCGATGTACCACCTCCATCATTTATATATATATATATATATATATATATATATATATATATATATATATATATATATATATATATATATAATTATATATATATATATATATATATATATATATATATATATATATATATATATATATATTTTATTTTTCTTTGTCGCTGTCTCCCGCGTTTACGAGGTAGCGCAAGGAAACAGACGAAAGAAATGGCCCAACCCGCCCCCATACACATGTATATACATACACGTCCACACACGCAAATATACATACACGTCCACACACGCAAATATACATACCTATACATCTCAATGTACACATATATATACACACACAGACACACACATATATACCCATGCACACAATTCACACTGTCTGCCTTTATTCATTCCCATCGCCACCTCGCCACACATGGAATACCATACCCCTCCCACCTCATGTGTGCGAGGTAGCGCTAGGAAAAGACAACAAAGGCCCCATTCGTTCACACTCAGTCTCTAGCTGTCATGCAATAATGCCCGAAAACACAGCTCCCTTTCCACATCCAGGCCCCACAAAACTTTCCATAGATTACCCCAGACGATTCACATGCCCTGATTCAATCCACTGACAGCACGTCAACCCCGGTATACCACATCGATCCAATTCACTCTATTCCTTACCCGCCTTTCACCCTCCTGTATGTTCAGGCCCCGATCACTCACAATCTTTTTCACTCCATCTTTCCACCTCCAATTTGGTCTCCCACTTCTCCTCGTTCCCTCCACCTCCGACACATATATCCTCTTGGTCAATCTTTCCTCACTCATTCTCTCCATGTGCCCAAACCATTTCAAAACACCCTCTTCTGCTCTCTCAACCACGCTCTTTTTATTTCCACACATCTCTCTTACCCTTACATTACTTACTCGATCAAACCACGTCACACCACACATTGTCCTCAAACATCTCATTTCCAGCACATCCACCCTCCTGCGCACAACTCTATCCATAGCCCACGCCTCGCAACCATACAACATTGTTGGAACCACCATTCCTTCAAACATACCCATTTTTGCTTTACGAGATAATGTTCTCGACTTCCACACATTCTTCAAGGCTCCCAGGATTTTCGCCTCCTCCCCCACCCTATGATTCACTTCCGCTTCCATGGTTCCATCCGCTGCCAGATCCACTCCCAGATATCTAAAACACTTTACTTCCTCCAGGTTTTCTCCATTCAAACGTACCTCCCAATTGACTTGACCCTCAACCCTACTGTACCTAATAACCTTGCTCTTATTCACATTTACTCTTAACTTTCTTCTTTCACACACTTTACCAAACTCAGTCACCAGCTTCTGCAGTTTCTCACATGAATCAGCCACCAGCGCTGTATCATCAGCGAACAACTGACTCACTTCCCAAGCTCTCTAATCAACAACAGACTTCATACTAGCCCCTCTTTCCAAAACTCTTGCATTCACCTCCCTAACAACTCCATCCATAAACAAATTAAACAACCATGGAGACATCACACACCCCTGCCGCAAACCTACATTCACTGAGAACCAATCACTTTCCTCTCTTCCTACACGTACACCTGCCTTACATCCTCGATAAAAACTTTTCACCACTTATAACAACTTGCCTCCCACACCATATATTCTTAATACAGTCCACAGAGCATCTCTATCAACTCTATCATATGCCTTCTCCAGATCCATAAATGCTACATACAAATCCATTTGCTTTTCTAAGTATTTCTCGCATATATTCTTCAAAGCAAACACCTGATCCACACATCCTCTACCACTTCTGAAACCACACTGCTCTTCCCCAATCTGATGCTCTGTACATGCCTTCACCCTCTCAATCAATACCCTCCCATATAATTTACCAGGAATACTTAACAAACTTATACCTCTGTAATTTGAGCACTCACTCTTATCCCCTTTGTCTTTGTACAATGGCACTATGCACGCATTCCGCCAATCCTCAGGCGCCTCACCATGAGTCAAACATACATTAAATAACCTTACCAACCAGTCAACAATAAAGTCACCCCCTTTGTTAATAAATTCCACTGTAATACCATCCAAACCTGCTGCCTTGCCGGCTTTCATCTTCCGCAAAGCTTTTGTTATCACCTCAGCATTTGCGACCTTCACTGAAGTTCCCATTTGCTCCCTTGTCTTACGCACTTTATTTACCTCCTTCCAGAACATCTTTTTATTCTCCCTAAAATTTAACGATACTCTCTCACCCCAACTCTCATTTGCCCTCTTTTTCACCTTTTGCACCTTTCTCTTGACCTCCTGTCTCTTTCTTTTATACATCTCCCACTCAATTGCATTTTTTCCCTGCAAAAATCGTCCAAATGTCTCTCTCTTCTCTTTCACTAATAATCTTACTTCTTCATCCCACCACTCACTACCCTTTCTAATCAACCCACCTCCCACTCTTCTCATGCCACAAGCACCTTTTGCGCAATCCATCACTGATTCCCTAGATACATCCCATTCCTCCCCCACTCCCCTTACTTCCATTGTTCTCACCTTTCTCCATTCTGTACTCAGTCTCTCCTAGTACTTCCTCACACAGGTCTCCTTCCCAAGCTCACTTACTCTCACCACCCTCTTCACCCCAACATTCACTCTTCTTTTCTGAAAACCCATACAAATCTTCACCTTAGCCTCCACAACATAATGATCAGACATCCCTCCAGTTGCACCTCTCAGCACATTAACATCCAAAATTCTCTCTTTCGCGCGCCTGTCAATAAACACATAATCCAATAACGCTCTCTGGCCATCTCTCCTACTTACATACGTATACTTATGTATATCTCGCTTTTTAAACCAGGTATTCCCAATCACCAGTCTTTTTCAGCACATAAATCTACAAGCTCTTCCCCATTTCCATTTACAACACTGAACACCCCATGCATACCAATTATTCCCTCAACTACCATATTACTCACCTTTGCATTCAAATCACCCATCACTATAACCCGGTCTCGTGCATCAAAACCACTAACACACTCATTCAGCTGCTCCCAAAACACTTGCCTTTCATTATCTTTCTTCTCATGCCCAGGTGCATATGCACCAATAATCACCCATCTCTCTCCATCAACTTTCAGTTTTAATCATATTAATCGAGAATTTACTTTCTTACATTCTATCAAATACTCCCACAATTCCTGTTTCAGGAGTACTGCTACTCCTTCCCTTGCTCTTGTCCTCTCACTAACCCCTGACTTTACTCCCAAGACATTCCCAAACCACTCTTCCCCTTTATCCTTGAGCTTCGTTTCACTCAGAGCCAAAACATCCAAGTTCTTTTCCTCAAACATACTACCTATCTCTCCTTTTTTCCACATCTTGGTTACATCCACACACATGTAGACACCCCAGTCTGAGCCTTCGAGGAGGATGAGCACTCCCCGCGTGACTCCTTCTTCTGTTTCCCATCTTAGAAAGTTAAAAATACAAGGAGGGGAGGATTTCTGGCCCCCCGCTCCTGTCCCCTCTAGTCGCCTTCTACGACACGCGAGGAATGCGTGGGAAGTATTCTTTCACCCCTATCCCCAGGGATAATATACATATATGTATATATATATATATATATATATATATATATAAATATATATATATATATATATATATATATATATATATATATATATATATATATATTGTTGAGTATTCCTGGTAAATTATATGGGAGGGTATTGATTGAGAGGGTGAAGGCATGTACAGAGCATCAGATTGGGGAAGAGCAGTGCGGTTTCAGAAGTGGTAGAGGATGTGTGGATCAGGTGTTTGCTTTGAAGAATGTATGTGAGAAATACTTAGAAAAGCAAATGGATTTGTATGTAGCATTTATGGATCTGGAGAAGGCATATGATAGAGTTGATAGAGATGCTCTGTGGAAGGTATTAAGAATATATGGTGTGGGAGGCAAGTTGTTAGAAGCAGTGAAAAGTTTTTATCGAGGATGTAAGGCATGTGTACGTGTAGGAAGAGAGGAAAGTGATTGGTTCTCAGTGAATGTAGGTTTGCGGCAGGGGTGTGTGATGTCTCCATGGTTGTTTAATTTGTTTATGGATGGGGTTGTTAGGGAGGTAAATGCAAGAGTCCTGGAAAGAGGGGCAAGTATGAAGTCTGTTGGGGATGAGAGAGCTTGGGAAGTGAGTCAGTTGTTGTTCGCTGATGATACAGCGCTGGTGGCTGATTCATGTGAGAAACTGCAGAAGCTGGTGACTGAGTTTGGTAAAGTGTGTGGAAGAAGAAAGTTAAGAGTAAATGTGAATAAGAGCAAGGTTATTAGGTACAGTAGGGGTGAGGGTCAAGTCAATTGGGAGGTGAGTTTGAATGGAGAAAAACTGGAGGAAGTGAAGTGTTTTAGATATCTGGGAGTGGATCTGTCAGCGGATGGAACCATGGAAGCGGAAGTGGATCATAGGGTGGGGGAGGGGGCCAAAATTTTGGGAGCCTTGAAAAATGTGTGGAAGTCGAGAACATTATCTCGGAAAGCAAAAATGGGTATGTTTGAAGGAATAGTGGTACCAACAATGTTGTATGGTTGCGAGGCGTGGGCTATGGATAGAGATGTGCGCAGGAGGATGGATGTGCTGGAAATGAGATGTTTGAGGAAAATGTGTGGTGTGAGGTGGTTTGATCGAGTAAGTAACGTAAGGGTAAGAGAGATGTGTGGAAATAAAAAGAGCGTGGTTGAGAGAGCAGAAGAGGGTGTTTTGAAATGGTTTGGGCACATGGAGAGAATGAGTGAGGAAAGATTGACCAAGAGGATATATGTGTCGGAGGTGGAGGGAACGAGGAGAAGAGGGAGGCCAAATTGGAGGTGGAAAGATGGAGTGAAAAAGATTTTGTGTGATCGGGGCCTGAACATGCAGGAGGGTGAAAGGAGGGCAAGGAATAGAGTGAATTGGAGTGATGTGGTATACAGGGGTTGACGTGCTGTCAGTGGATTGAATCAAGGCATGTGAAGCGTCTGGGGTAAACCATGGAAAGATGTGTAGGTATGTATATTTGCGTGTGTGGACGTGTGTATGTACATGAGTATGGGGGGGGGGGGTTGGGCCATTTCTTTCGTCTGTTTCCTTGCGCTACCTCGCAAACGCGGGAGACAGCGACAAAGTATAAAAAAAAAAAAAAAAAAAAAAAAAAAAAATATATATATATATATATATATATATATATATATATATATATATATATATATATATATATATATATATATACATATATATATATATATATATATATATATATATATATATATATACATATATATATATATATATATATATATATATATATATATATATATATATATATATATATATATATATATATACGCACATATACACACATACACACATATACATATATATATACACATGAAAAATGTAAGAAATAATTTAGAAAACTGAAACTTCTAGCTTGAAATGAAATGAAAAATGAATGTCACATAATGGTTCAATCTCTGGCTATGAAAAAAGGGAAATGTATAATTTATTTACACAAACGGCAATAGTAGTTTTCATCAATTTAACCACTGTATCATACTGCCTGGTCCACTTCTCTTATCATGAAACAGGAATATTGGCTTATGATATATATATATATATATATATATATATATATATATATATATATATATATATATATATATATATATATATATATATATATATATATATATATATATATATATATATATATATATATATATATATAAATACATATATATGTATATATATATAAATATATATATATATATATATATATATATATATATATATATATATATATATATATATATATATATATAAATACATATATATGTGTATATATATATATATATATATGTATATATATATTATATTCATTTTATATATTTATTATACTTTGTCGCTGTCTCCCGCGTTTGCGAGGTAGCGCAAGGAAACAGACAAAAGAAATGGCCCAACCCCCCCCCCCCATACACATGTATATACATACGTCCACACACGCAAATATACATACCTACACAGCTTTCCATGGTTTACCCCAGACGCTTCACATGCCTTGATTCAATCCACTGACAGCACGTCAACCCCGGTATACCACATCGATCCAATTCACTCTATTCCTTGCCCTCCTTTCACCCTCCTGCATGTTCAGGCCCCGATCACACAAAATCTTTTTCACTCCATCTTTCCACCTCCAATTTGGTCTCCCTCTTCTCCTTGTTCCCTCCACCTCCGACACATATATCCTCTAGGTCAATCTTTCCTCACTCATCCTCTCCATGTGCCCAAACAACTTCAAAACACACTCTTCTGCTCTCTCAACCACGCTCTTTTTATTTACACACATCTCTCTTACCCTTACATTACTTACTCGATCAAACCACCTCACACCACATATTGTCCTCAAGCATCTCATTTCCAGCACATCCATCCTCCTGCGCACAACTCTATCCATAGCCCACGCCTCGCAACCATACAACATTGTTGGAACCACTATTCCTTCAAACATACCCATTTTTGCTTTCCGAGATAATGTTCTCGACTTCCACACATTCTTCAAGGCCCCCAGGATTTTCGCCCCCTCCCCCACCCTATGATCCACTTCTGCTTCCATGGTTCCATCCGCTGCCAGATCCACTCCCAGATATCTAAAACACTTCACTTCCTCCAGTTTTTCTCCATTCAAACTCACCTCCCAATTGACTTGACCCTCAACCCTACTGTACCTAATAACCTTGCTCTTATTCACATTTACTCTTAACTTTCTTCTTCCACACACTATTCCAAACTCAGTCACCAGCTTCTGCAGTTTCTCACATGAATCAGCCACCAGCGCTGTATCATCAGCGAACAACAACTGACTCACTTCCCAAGCTCTCTCATCCCCAACAGACTTCATACTTGCCCCTCTTTCCAAAACTCTTGCATTTACCTCCCTAACAACCCCATCCATAAACAAATTAAAAAACCATGGAGACATCACACACCCCTGCCGCAAACCTACATTCACTGAGAACCAATCACTTTCCTCTCTTCCTACACGTACACATGCCTTAAATTCTCGATAAAAACTTTTCACTGCTTCTAACAACTTTCCTCCCACACCATATATTCTTAATACCTTCCACAGAGCATCTCTATCAACTCTTATCATATGCCTTCTCCAGATCCATAATGATACATACAAATCCATTTGCTTTTCTAAGTATTTCTCACATACATTCTTCAAAGCAAACACTTGATCCACACATCCTCTACCACTTCTGAAACCACACTGCTCTTCCCCAATCTGATGCTCTGTACATGCCTTCACCCTCTCAATCAATACCCTCCCATATAATTTACCAGGAATACTCAACAAACTTATACCTCTGTAATTTGAGCACTCACTCTTATCCCCTTTGCCTTTGTACAATGGCACTATGCACGCATTCCGCCAATCCTCAGGCACCTCACCATGAGTCATACATACATTAAATAACCTTACCAACCAGTCAACAATACAGTCACCCCCTTTTTGAATAAATTCCACTGCAATACAATCCAAACCTGCTGCCTTGCCGGCTTTCATCTTCCGCAAAGCATTCACTACCTCTTCTCTGTTTACCAAATCATTTTCCCTAACCCTCTCACTTTGCACACCACCTCGACCAAAACACCCTATATCTGCCACTCTATCATCAAACACATTCAACAAACCTTCAAAATACTCACTCCATCTCCTTCTCACATCACCACTACTTGTTATCACCTCCCCATTTGCGCCCTTCACTGAAGTTCCCATTTGCTCCCTAGTCTTACGCACTTTATTTACCTCCTTCCAGAACATCTTTTTATTCTCCCTAAAATTTAATGATACTCTCTCACCCCAACTCTCATTTGCCCTTTTTTTCACCTCTTGCACCTTTCTCTTGACCTCCTGTCTCTTTCTTTTATACATCTCCCACTCAATTGCATTTTTTCCCTGCAAAAATCGTCCAAATGCCTCTCTCTTCTCTTTCACTAATACTCTTACTTCTTCATCCCACCACTCACTACCCTTTCTAATCAACCCACCTCCCACTCTTCTCATGCCACAAGCATCTTTTGCGCAATCTATCACTGATTCCCTAAATACATCCCATTCCTCCCCCACTCCCCTTACTTCCATTGTTCTCACCTTTTTCCATTCTGTACTCAGTCTCTCCTGGTACTTCCTCACACAGGTCTCCTTCTCAAGCTCACTTACTCTCACCACCCTCTTCACCCCAACATTCACTCTTCTTTTCTGAAAACCCATACAAATCTTCACCTTAGCCTCCACAAGATAATGATCAGACATCCCTCCAGTTGCACCTCTCAGCACATTAACATCCAAAAGTCTCTCTTTCGCACGCCTGTCAATTAACACGTGTGTGTATGTGTGTATGTGTATATGTATATATATATGTATATTATCCCTGGGGATAGGGGTGAAAGAATACTTCCCACGAATTCCTCGCGTGTCGTAGAAAGCGACTAGAGGGGACGGGAGCGGGGGGCCAGAAATCCTCCCCTCCTTGTATTAACTTTCTAAAATGGGAAACAGAAGAAGGAGTCACGCGGGGAGTGCTCATCCTCCTCGAAGGCTCAGAGTGGGGTGCCTAAATGTGTGTGGATGTAACCAAGATGTGAAAAAAGGAGAGATAGGTAGTATGTTTGAGGAAAGGAACCTGGATGTTTTGGCTCTGAGTGAAACGAAGCTCAAGGGTAAAGGGGAAGAGTGGTTTGGAAATGTCTGGGGAGTAAAGTCAGGGGTTAGTGAGAGGACAAGAGCAAGGGAAGGAGTAGCAATACTCCTGTAACAGGAGTTGTGGGAGTATGTGATAGAGTGTAAGAAAGTAAATTCTCGATTAATATGAGTAAAACTGAAAGTTGATGGAGAGAGGTGGGTGATTATTGGTGCATATGCACCTGGGCATGAGAAGAAAGATCAAGAGAGGCAAGTGTTTTGGGATCAGCTGAATGAGTGTGTTAGTGGTTTTGATGCACGAGACCGGGTCATAGTGATGGGTGATTTGAATGCAAAGGTGAGTAATGTGGCAGTTGAGGGAATAATTGGTATACATGGGGTGTTCAGTGTTGTAAATGGAAATGGTGAAGAGCTTGTAGATTTATGTGCTGAAAAAGGACTGATGATTGGGAATACCTGGTTTAAAAAGCGAGATATACATAAGTATACTTATGTAAGTAGGAGAGATGGCCAGAGCGCGTTATATATGAAAGCCGGCAAGGCAGCAGGTTTGGATGGTATTGCAGTGGAATTTATTAAAAAAGGGGGTGACTGTATTGTTGACTGGTTGGTAAGGTTCTTTAATGTATGTATGACTCATGGTGAGGTGCCTGAGGATTGGCGGAATGCGTGCATAGTTCCATTGTAAAAGGGGTTAAGAGTGAGTGCTCAAATTACAGAGGTATAAGTTTGTTGAATATTCCTGGTAAATTATATGGGAGGGTATTGATTGAGAGGATGAAGGCATGTACAGAACATCAGATTGGGGAAGAGCAGTGTCGTTTCAGAAGTGGTAGAGGATGTGTGGATCAGGTGTTTGCTTTGAAGAATGTATGTGAGAAATACTTAGAAAAGCAAATGGATTTGTATGTAGCATTTATGGATCTGGAGAAGGCATATGATAGAGTTGTTAGATATGCTCTGTGGAAGGTATTAAGAATATAAGGTGTGGGTGGCAAGTTGTTAGAAGCTGTGAAAAGATTTTATCGAGGATGTAAGGCATGTGTACGTGTAGGAAGAGAGGAAAGTGATTGGTTCTCAGTGAATGTAGGTATCCGGCAGGGGTATGTGATGTCTCCATGGTTGTTTAATTTGTTTATGGATGGGGTTGTTAATGAGGTAAATGCAAGAGTTCTGGAAAGATGGGCAAGAATGAAGTCTGTTGTGGATGAGAGAGCTTGGGAAGTGAGTCAGTGGTTGTTCGCTGATGATACAGCGCTGGTGGCTGATTCATGTAAGAAACTGCAGAAGCTGGTGACTCAGTTGGTAAAGTGTGTGAAAGAAGAAATTTAAGAGTAAATGTGAATAAGAGCAAGGTTATTAGGTACAGTAGGGTTGAGGGTCAAGTCAATTTGGAGGTAAGTTTGAATAGAGAAAAACTGGAGGAAGTAAGCAAAAATGGGTATGTTTGAAGGAATAGTGGTTCCAACAATGTTGTATGGTTGCGAGGCGTGGGCTATGGATAGAGTTGTGCGCAGGAGGGTGGATGTGCTAGAAATGAGATGTTTGAGGACAATGTGTGGTGTGACGTGGTTTGATCGAGTAAGTAATGTAAGGGTAAGAGAGATGTGTGGAAATAAAAAGAGCGTGGTTGAGAGAGCAGAAGAGTTTGTTTTGAAATGGTTTGGGCACATGGAGAGAATGAGTGAGGAAAGATTGACCAAGAGGATATATGTGTCGGAGGTGGAGGGAACGAGGAGAAGTGGGAAACCAAATTGGAGGTGGAAAGATAGAGTGGAAAAGATTTTGAGTGATCGGGGCCAGAACATGCAGGAGGGTGAAAGGAGGGCAAGGAATAGAGTGAATTGGATCGATGTGGTATACCTTACAACCTCGATAAAAACTTTTCACTGCTTCTAACAACTTGCCTCCCACACCATATATTCTTAATACCTTCCACAGAGCATCTCTATCAACTCTATCATATGCCTTCTCCAGATCCATAAATGCTACATACAAATCCATTTGCTTTTCTAAGTATTTCTCACATACATTCTTCAAAGCAAACACCTGATCCACACATCCTCTACTACTTCTGAAACCACACTGCTCTTCCCCAATCTGATGTTCTGTACATGCCTTCACCCTGTCAATCAATACCCTCCCATATAATTTACCAGGAATACTCAACAAACTTATACCTCTGTAATTTGAGCACTCACTCTTATCCCCTTTGCCTTTGTACAATGACACTATGCACGCATTCCGCCAATCCTCAGGCACCTCACCATGAGTCATACATACATTAAATAACCTTACCAACCAGTCAACAATGCAGTCGCCCCTTTTTTAATAATTTCCACTGCAATACCATCCAACCAAACCTGCTGCCTTGCCGGCTTTCATCTTCCGCAAAGCTTTTACTGCCTCTTCTCTGTTTACCAAATAATTTTCCCTAACCCTCTCACTTTGCACACCACCTCGACCAAAACACCCTATATCTGCCACTCTATCATCAAACACATTCATCAAACCTTCAAAATACTCATTCCATCTCCTTCTCACATCACCACTACTTGTTATCACCTCCCCATTTGCGCCCTTCACTGAAGTTCCCATTTGCTCCCTTGTCTTACGCACTTTATTTACCTCCTTCCAGAACATCTTTTTATTCTCCCTAAAATTTAATGATACTCTCTCACCCCAACTCTCATTTGCCCTCTTTTTCACCTTTTGCACCTTTCTCTTGACCTCCTGTCTCTTTTTTTTTTATACATCTCCCACTCAATTGCATTTTTTCCCTGCAAAAATCGTCCAAATGCCTCTCTCTTCTCTTTCACTAATAATCTTACTTCTTCATCTCACCACTCTCTACCCTTTCTAATCAACCCATCTCTCACTCTTCTCATGCCACAAGCATCTTTTGCGCAATCCATCACTGATTCCCTAAATACATCCCATTCCTCCCCCACTCCCCTTACTTCCATTGTTCTCACCTTTTTCCATTCTGTATTCAGTCTCTCCTGGTACTTCCTCACACAAGTCTCCTTCCCAAGCTCACTTACTCTCACCACCCTCTTCACCCTAACATTCACTCTTCTTTTCTGAAACCCCATACAAATCTTCACCTTAGCCTCCACAAGATAATGATCAGACATCCCTCCAGTTGCACCTCTCAGCACATTAACATCCAAAAGTCTCTCTTTCGCGCGCCTGTCAATTAACACGTAATCCAATAACGCTATCTGGCCATCTCTCCTACTTACATACGTATACTTATGTATATCTCGCTTTTTAAACCAGGTACTCCCAATC
>NC_092248.1:25940819-25950819 GCF_036320965.1 Panulirus ornatus | reverse complement strand
GATTTGTCTCAGCTCTGAGCTGACGTAGACAAACTGACCTTCAGCAGGAGCAGTGATGTTCCTCCCGATCGAGTCGGCCAGCCGGGTGACCAACATGATGGTGTCCACATCCATGAGGGTGTGATGGTTGCCGATGGTGTTGATGAAGTCGACCTGCGGCGTCCATAGCCTGTCCACTGTGCTGGCTGGCAGGATGTTCAGCGTGTTCTCCACCTTCAGGTTCTGGTACTGTAATCGGTTATCCAACCACGTCAACTCCAGCCTGTAGGAAACCTCCATGGTCATTTCCATAGTCTGGACAGATAAGGACTCAATATTTATGGTGACAATTATAGGTAAACTCTTCTGGTCGATCCCGCTGGCTCTAGGTGGCAGATGGTCCTGGTAGTCCCTTGGGAAGGCCACCGTGTGACACTCTAGCTCGTCCGTGTTGTCCCGACAGTCGTACTTTAGGTCGCAGCGGTTGTCTAAGGGGATGCAGGTGGCGTCGTCACAGGTGAACTGGTCTGTGCCACAGGGCGAGAGCAGTAAGAGTCTCCGTCCTCCTGGTTTCTGGCCACAGACTGGCTCCTGTAGGTGCCACCATCGCCGGCCCATCGGGAAGTCTGGGACACTTTCCCCCAGCTGAGCGATCGTGCGGTTGTTGACGACGTTCACCCATGTCCATATCCCTTCCTGTCTCTTGATGTGGTAGGCGCCGTAGCCCACGAAGACCACCTCACTAGGGTTGTGCTGGAAGGCAGTGAAGTAGACGTTCCGCAGTTCAGTCTCACACGTTCCAAGGAATGAGAATCTCGTCTGGTCATTCATAGGACACACGACACATTTCAAGTTAGCTTTACAGTCAACATCGCCCATGCCTATCCTGACACCACCAGCACAGTTCTCGTAGTGGAGTCCGTTGGGTTCCTGAGGCGCCCAGCTGATCTCACCAGTCACCGGGAGGCCATCGATCTTCCACTCTCCTTCCTCGTCGATGTCGTTCATGGCTAACCAGAAGTCGGTGTAGCAGCTGTCCTCCCTGGTGAAGGTCGCTTCTGATACCTTGTGTATGGCCAGCAGTTCGGCCATGGTGCTGGTCAGGTGGGTGCCCAGCGCCCGGCACAGGTACTGCGCCGTGTCGTACGGAGCGGAAGGGAACCAGAAATATGTCAGGTCAACCTTCTGTCGACAGAGGTCAGCCAGGGGTACGTCACGGCTGGTGACGTTGGTCAGCGTCCAGCCCACCTCCCAGGACACGTAGTTACCCTGGAGGTCACTCCGGCACTGGGCTATCGCCTGGATCTCCTCCTCGTCCAGTGCTGTGTCCCACACGTTGACCTACAGTGTATGTAATCATGTAGACATATACGCAGGTCAACGTACACGGATGCGTATTACACACACAATTCTGAGCCACTTGAAATGATCACAAAGTGAAACCAACTTAACATTAAAATGTCTACATAGCTAGCGTTACAAACTGTAAATCATTATACTAATTCATGTTGGGTGAAGTGCTCAGGCAAGACATATCTGGAGAGCCACTCGACGTTTCTCTCATTCTAAAAAGGCGCCAAATATGACGAGTAAACCAAAGCTTTAACATCGTAGCAGAGGCACAGTGGCCCTTGATCGCTTGCCTCATGTGAGTCGCTGGTATTCAGTGCTACACCCACTTCTCATGCACACCCAACCATGCGTAACTCTCCGTCACAGCGTCACCGGTGGAGAGGAGTTGCCATACTCCATGTAACGGTCATAACGAGACTGGGATAACCTTCCACACCTCATACACCTGGCTTCTTTATCTAGAATAGCTTTCCTCGCCTAATACAACTGGCTTCTTTATTCAGGACAACCTTTAACATCTCATACACCTGACTTCTTTATGTAGCATAACGTTTCACACCTTATACACCTAGCTGCTTTATATAGGAAAACCTTCCACACTTCGTACACCTGGCTTCTATTTCTAGTATAACCTTCCACACTTCGTACACCTGGCTTTTATATCTTGGGTAACCTTCCCCCCCCTCATACACCTGGCTTGTTTATCTAGGACATCCTTCCACACCTCATACACCTGGCTTGTTTATCTAGGACATCCTTCCACACCTCATACACCTAGTTTCTTTATCTAGGATAAAGATTACCACTGTCGAGCTTACATGTTTGAGGTCACCACTGGCGAACCTTACCTGTGTGAGGTCGCCACTGGTGAACGCTACATGTGTGAGGCCACCACTGACGAATTCACCTTTGTGAGATTACCACTGACGAACCTTACCTGTGTGAGGTCAGCACTGACGAACCATACCTGTGGGAGGTCACCAATGAAGAACCTTACCTGCATTAGGCCACCACTGACTAACTTACCTGTGTGAGGTTACCACTGACGAACTTATATTTTTAAGGTCACCAATGGCGAAACTTAACTGTATGAGGTCACCACTGGCGAACCTTACATGTGTGAGGCCACCACTGACGAACCTTAAGTGTGTGAGATCACCACTGTGGGATCTTACATGTGTGGGATCATCACTGAAGAACCTTACCTGTGTGAGGTCACCACTGACGAACCTTACTTGTTTGAGGTTACCACTGACGAACTTTGCCTGTCTGAAGTTACCACTAACGAACCTTAATTGTGTGACGCCACTGCTGACGAACCTTACCTGCGTGAGGTCACCTCTGATGAACTTTCCCTGTGTAAGGTTACCTCTGACGAACCTTACCTGTGTGAGGTCACCACTGAGGAATGTTGCGTGTATGAGGCTACCAATGACGAACCTTACTTGTTTGAGGTCACCACTGGCGAATCTTTCCTGCTTGAGGTCACCACTTTCTAACCTCACTTGCGTGAGGTTACCTCTTACAAACCTTACCTGTGTGAGGTCACAGCTGACGAAACTTACCTGCGTCAGGTCATCACTGACGAACTTTCCCTGGTAGAAGTCACCGTCAAGGAACCTTACCTTCCTTAGATCAACACTGACGAACCTTACCTTCCTTAGATCACCACTGACGAACCTTACCTTCCTTAGATCACCACTGACGAACCTTACCTTCCTTAGATCACCACTGACGAACCTTACCTTCCTTAGATCATCACTGACGAATCTTACCTGCATGATGTCGCAACTAAGCAACTTTACCTCTGTGATGTCACCACTGACGAACCTTACCTGCTTGAGGTCACCACTAACGAACCTTAAGTATGTGAGTTCACCACTGATGAACCTTACCTGCGTGAGGTCACCACTGACGAACATTACCTGTGAGGTCACCACTGACGAACTTACCTCTTTGAAGTTACCACTAGTGAACCTTACCTATGTAAGGTCGCCACTGACGAACTTACCTGTATGAGGTCACCACTGTCGAATCTTACATGTTTTAGGTCGCCACTGACGAAACATACCTCTACGGGGCCACGGACGAACTTACCAGTGTGTAGTCCCTACCGACGAACCTTACCTGTGTGAGGGCACCACTGACGAACTTATCTGGGTGAGATTACCACTGACGAAACCTTACCTGTGTGAGGTCTAAAATGACGAACCTTACCTACGTGAGGTCACCACTGACGAACCTTGCCTACGTGAGGTCATCACTGACGAACCTTACGTTTGTGATGTCACAACTGACGAAGCTTACCTGCGTGAGGTCACTATTAATAAACCTTACGTGTGTAAGGTTACCACTGACAAACCTTACTTGTGGGAGGTCACCACTGACGAACTTTACCTCTGTGATGTCACCACTGATAAACTGTACCTGTGTGAGGTTACCACTGACAAGCTTCTCCTGCGTGAGGTCACCACTGGCGAACCTTACCTGTCTAAGATCTCCACTGATGAATCCTGCCTGTGTGAGGCCACCAATGAGGAACCTTACCTGACGAACCTTACGTTTGTGACATCACCACCGACGAACCTTACCTGCGTGAGGTCACCACTGACGACCCGTACCTGTGTGAGGTTACCACTTACAAACCATACCTGCCTGAGGTCACCACTGATGAAACATACCCTTTTGAGGTCGTCACTGACGTACCTTAGCTTTGTGAGGTCATCACTGACGAACCTTACCTGCGTGAGGTCACCACTGGCGAACCTTACCTCTGTGGTGTCACTACTGAGAAATCTTACCTGCATGAGGTCATCAATGACGAACCTTACCTGTGTGAGGTTACCACTGACGTACTGTAAAGGTTACCACTGACGTACTGTAAATGTGTGAGGTTACCACTGACAAACTTTTCGTGCGTGAGGTCACAACTGATGAACCTCTTTGAGGTTGCTGCTGAGGGACCTTACCTGCGTGAGGTCACCACTGACGAACAGTACTTGTGGGAGAATACCAGTGATAAACCTTACGTGCGTGAGGTCACCACTGACGAATCTTACCTGCATAAAGTCACCACTGACGAAACCTACCTTCTTGGGGTCACTACTGACGAACTTTCCCTGTGAAAATTCACCACTGACGAATCTTTCTTGATTTAATTCATCAATGACGATCCTTGCCTTTATGAGATAACCACTGACAAACCTTACCTGTGTGAGGTCACCATTGACGAGGCTTCCTTTTTCCAGGTCATCACTGACGAAGTTTACCTCCCTGAGGTCACCAGTGACTGACCTTACCTACGCGAGGCCACCGCTGACGAACCTTACTTACGTGAGGTCACCACTGACGAACCTTACCTGCGTTACATCGCCACTGACAAACCTTTCCTGCATGAGGTCACCACTGATGAACTTTACCTGCTTGAGGTCACCACTGACGAACCTTACTTGTTTGAGGTTACCACTGATGAACTTTACCTGCTTGAGGTCACCACTGACGAACCTTACTTGTGTGAGTTCACCGCTGACTAAACTTACCTTTGTGAGGTCATCACTGACGTATCTTAGCTTTGTGAGGTCATCTTTGACGGACCTTTCCTGCGTGAGGTCACTATTGATGAACCTTACCGGTGTGAGGTTACCACTGACGAACCTTACGTGTGTGAGATCACCACTGATGAACCTTATCTGCGTTAGGTCACCACTGACGAACCTTACCTGTGTGAGGTCACTACTGATGAACCTTTCTTGCGTGAGGTCACCACTGGTGAACCTTACCTGTGTAAGGTCACCATTGACGAACCTTACCTGTGTGAGGTCACCAATGACGAAACTTACCTGTGTGAAGTCACCAATGACGAACCTTACCTCTGTGAGGTCACCACTGATGAACCTTATCTGTGTGAGGTCACCACTGACGAACCTTACCTGTGTGAGGTCACCACTGACGAACCTTACCTGTTTGAGGTCACCAATGACGAACCTTACCTCTGTGAGGTCACCACTGATGAACCTTACCTGTGTGAAGTCACCACTGACGAACCTTACCTGTTTGAGGTCATCACTGACGAAACTTACCTCTGTGAAGTCAATACTGACGAACCTTACCTGCGTGAGGTCACCACTGATGAACCTTACGTGCGTGAGGTCAACACTGACGAGCCTTACCTGTGTGAGGTCACCACTGATGAACCTTACCTGCGTGAGGTCACCACTGACGAACCTTACCTGCGTGAGGTCACCACTGACGAACCTTACCTGTGTGAGGTCACCACTGATGAACCTTACCTGCGTGAGGTCACCACTGACGAACCTTACCTGCGTGAGGTCACCACTGACGAACCTTACCTGCGTGAGGTCACCACTGACGAACCTTACCTGTGTGAGGTCACCGCTGAGGCTGCGCTGTATCTCTGCGCCTTGGCCCAGCTTGGCCCTGTCCCCAGACATGTGTCGGCCGACGTCATACTCCTGGTGATTGTTGAGTCGTCCGTCCACGTAGGTGCTGATCAAGTGCCGCTGGTGGTCGTAGGTGAAGCACAGGTGGTGCCATCTGCAGGTGAGAGTATCATCTGTTCCCTTGTGTTTCATTTCTTTTATTCTCTCTCTCTCTCTCTCTCTCTCTCTCTCTCTCTCTCTCTCTCTCTCTCTCTCTCTCTCTCGCTGTGAGGTGATTTTATTTTGTTATCCCTTTTTCAATATATTCATCAATTTATCCATTGCTGCGAATGCATGTAGAGATTAATGTGGACAAGAGAAAGAATATGAGGCAGGTTATCGACTTGTCTCTTGATTAGCGAATATGTAAAGGTAAGAAGATCCAACCCATCATGTATACATCCAGGAAGCCCCAGTGAGGAGATTCTTAACTCTGCTTTTATTCTGTATATCAAACATTCATTTCTCCATCAACTTTTAAGCATGATGATTATGTTACTCATCTTCCTTCTTTACCAACAATTGCTTCAGTTACCCATTATATGTTGTTTAGTCTTTTG
The DNA here is from genome assembly GCF_036320965.1 of Panulirus ornatus. Taxonomy (NCBI): domain Eukaryota; kingdom Metazoa; phylum Arthropoda; class Malacostraca; order Decapoda; family Palinuridae; genus Panulirus; species Panulirus ornatus. The sequence continues at coordinate 25,944,488 of NC_092248.1, read as the reverse complement.
TGCTAAGGTATATGAGGTATATATATGTATATATATATATATATGGGAGGTGAGTTTGAATGGAGAAAAACTTGAGGAAGTGAAGTGTTTTAGATATCTGGGAGTGGATCTGGCAGCGGATGGAAACATGGAAGCGGAAGTGGATCATAGGGTGGGGGAGGGGGCGAAAATTCTGGGGGCCTTGAAGAATGTGTGGAAGTCGAGAACATTATCTCGGAAAGCAAAAATGGGTATGTTTGAAGGAATAGTGGTTCCAACAATGTTGTATGGTTGCGAGGCGTGGGCTATGGATAGAGTTGTGCGCAGGAGGATGGATGTGCTGGAAATGAGATGTTTGAGGACAATGTGTGGTGTGAGGTGGTTTGATCGAGTGAGTAACGTAAGGGTAAGAGAGATGTGTGGAAATAAAAAGAGCGTGGTTGAGAGAGCAGAAGAGGGTGTTTTGAAGTGGTTTGGGCACATGGAGAGAATGAGTGAGGAAAGATTGACCAAGAGGATATATGTGTCGGAGGTGGAGGGAACGAGGAGAAGAGGGAGACCAAATTGGAGGTGGAAAGATGGAGTGAAAAAGATTTTGTGTGATCGGGGCCTGAACATGCAGGAGGGTGAAAGGAGGGCAAGGAATAGAGTGAATTGGAGCGATGTGGTATACCGGGGTTGACGTGCTGTCAGTGGATTGAATCAAGGCATGTGAAGCGTCTGGGGTAAACCATGGAAAGCTGTGTAGGTATGTATATTTGCGTGTGTGGACGTATGTATATACATGTGTATGGGGGGGGGGCCATTTCTTTCGTCTGTTTCCTTGCGCTACCTCGCAAACGCGGGAGAGAGCGACAAAGTATAATAAAAAATAAAATAATAAATAATATATATATATATATATATATATATATATATATATATATATATATATATATATATATATATATATATATATATATATATATATATATACATATATATATATATATATATATATATATATATATATATATATATGTATATATATATATATATATATATATATATATATATATATATATATATATATATACATATATATATATATATACGACGATTTTTCCAGGGAAATAATGCAAATGAGTGGGAGATATATAAAAGAAAGAGACAGGAGGTCAAGAGAAAGGTGCAAGAGGTGAAAAAGAGGGCAAATGAGAGTTGGGGTGAGAGAGTATCATTAAATTTCAGGGAGAATAAAAAGATGTTCTGGAAGGAGGTAAATAAAGTGCGTAAGACAAGGGAGCAAATGGAAACTTCAGTGAAGGGGGCTAATGGGGAGGTGATAACAAGTAGTGGTGATGTGAGGAGATGGAGTGAGTTATTTTGAAGGTTTGTTGAATGTGTTTGATGATAGAGTGGCAGATATAGGGTGTTTTGTTCGAGGTGGTGTGCAAAGTGAGAGGGTTAGGGAAATTGATTTGGTAAACAGAGAAGAGGTAGTAAAAGCGTTGCGGAAGATGAAAGCCGGCAAGGCAGCGGGTGTGGATGGTATTGCAGTGGAATTTATTAAAAAAGGGGGTGACTGTATTGTTGATTGGTTGGTAAGGTTATTTAATGTATGTATGATTCATGGTGAAGTGCCTGAGGATTGGCGGAATGCTTGCATAGTGCCATTGTACAAAGGCAAAGGGGATAAGAGTGAGTGCTCAAATTACAGAGGTATAAGTTTGTTGAGTATTCCTGGTAAATTATATGGGAGGGTATTGATTGAGAGGGTGAAGGCATGTACAGAGCATCAGATTGGGGAAGAGCAGTGTGGTTTTCAGAAGTGGTAGAGGACGTGTGGATCAGGTGTTTGCTTTGAAGAATGTATGTGAGAAATACTTAGAAAAGCAAATGGATTTGTATGTAGCATTTATGAATCTGGAGAAGGCATATGATAGAGTTGACACAGATGCTTTGTGGAAGGTATTAAGAATAACTGGTGTGGGAGGCAAGTTGTTAGAAGCAATGAAAAGTTTTTATCGAGGATGTAAGGCGTGTGTACGTGTAGGAAGAGAGGAAAGTGATTGGTTCTCAGTGAATGTAGGTTTGCGGCAGGGGTTTTTGATGTCTCCATGTTGTTTAATTTGTTTATGGATGGGTTGTTTGGAAGGTGAATGCAAGAGTTTTGGAAAGAGGGGCAAGTATGCAGCCTGTTGTGGATGAGAGAGCTTTGGAAGTGAGTCAGTTGTTGTTCGCTGATGATATAGCGCTGATGGCTGATTCATGTGAGAAACTTCAGAAGCTGGTGACTGAGTTTGGTAAAGTTTGTGAAAGAAGAAAGTTAAGAGTAAATGTGAATAAGAGCAAGGTTATTTGGTACAGTAGGGTTGAGGGTGAAGTCAATTGGGCGGTAGTTTGAATGGAGAAAAACTGTAGGAAGTAAAGTGTTTTAGATATATGGGAGTGGATCTGGCAGTGGATGGAACCATGGAAGCGGAAGTAAATCATAGGGTGGGGGAGGGGGCGAAAATCCTGGGAGCCTTGAAGAATGTGTGGAAGTCGAGAACATTATCTCGGAAAGCAAAAATGGGTATGTTTGAAGGAATAGTGGTTCCAACAATGTTGTATGGTTGCGAGACGTGGGCTATGGATAGAGTTGTGCGCAAAAGGGTGGATGTGCTGGAAATGAGATGTTTGAGGACAATATGTGGTGTGAGGTGGTTTGATCGAGTAAGTAATGTAAGGGTAAGAGAGATGTGTGGAAATAAAAAGAGCGAGGTTGAGAGAGCAGAAGAGGGTGTTCTGAAATGGTTTGGGCACATGGAGAGAATGAGTGAGGAAAGATTGACCAAGAGGATATATGTGTCGGAGGTGGAGGGAACGAAAAGTGGGAGACCAAATTGGAGGTGGAAAGATGGAGTGAAAAAGATTTTGAGTGATCGGGGCCTGAACATGCAGGAGGGTGAAAGGCGGGCAAGGAATAGAGTGAATTGGATCGATATGGTATACCGGGGTCGACGTGCTGTCAATGGATTGAATCAGGGCATGTGAAGCGTCTGGGGTAAACCATGGAAAGTTGGGTGGGGCCTGGATGTGGAAAGGGAGCTGTGGTTTCGGGCATTATTGCATGACAGCTGGAGACTCTGCATGTGAGCGAATGGGGCCGTTGTTGTCTTTTCCTGGCGCTGCCAAGCGCACATGAAGGGGGAGGGGGATGTTATTCCGTGTGTGGCGGGGTGGCGATGTGGGTGAGTAGGGGCAGACAGAGTGAATTGTGTGCATGTGTGTATATGTGTGTGTCTGTGTGTGTATATATGTGTGTACGTTGGGATGTGTGGGTGTGTATGCTTGCGTGTGTGGACGTGTGTGTGTATGCATGTGTGTGTGGGTAGGCTGGGCCATTTCTTTCGGCTGTTTGCTTGCGCTACCTCGCAGGAACGGGAAACAACGACAAAGCAAAATAATCATAATGAATAAAACATATATATATATATATATATATAAACCTCCAACAGCCAGGATCGAACCCGGGACCCCTGTGCAAGAGGCAGGCATGCTAACCGCTAGGCTATGGGACTGTATAATAGGAAACAACTATTTGAAATACTAAGTACTCGAATACCCTTCGTCTCACAACGGTGAGCAACGGGGTCTATACCTAGCGGTTAGCATGCCTGCCTCTTGCATATTGCACAGGGGTCCCGGGTTCGATCCTGGCTGTTG
>NC_092248.1:25923319-25935819 GCF_036320965.1 Panulirus ornatus | reverse complement strand
GATGAAAACTATTTCTTTGTCGGACACTAAATGTTTATGCGAGGTAAATTTATACAAACTAGTTTGCAGTCAGCAGCTGGGACACCCACCTGTGCTGTAAGCAGCTGGGACACTCACCTGTACAGCCAGCAGCTGGGACACCCACCTGTGCAGTCAGCAGCTGGGACACCCACCTGTACAGTCAGCAGCTGGGACACCCACCTGTACAGTCAGGAGCTGGGACACCCATCTGTACAGTCAGGAGCTGGGATACCCACTTGTACAGTCAGCAGCTGGGACACCCACCTGTACAACCAGCAGCTGGGGCACCCACCTGTACAGCCAGCAGCTGGGACACCCACCTGTACAGTCAGGAGCTGGGACATCCACCTGTACAGTCAGCAGCTGGGGTAGCCACCTGTACAACCGGCAGCTGGGGCACCCACCTGTACAGTCAGGAGCTGGGACACCCACCTGTACAGCCAGCAGCTGGGACACCCACCTGTACAACCAGCAGCTGGGGCACCCACCTGTACAGCCAGCAGCTGGGACACCCACCTGTACAGTCAGGAGCTGGGACATCCACCTGTACAGTCAGCAGCTGGGGTAGCCACCTGTACAACCGGCAGCTGGGGCACCCACCTGTACAGCCAGCAGCTGGGACACCCACCTGTACAGCCAGCAGCTGGGACACCCACCTGTACAGTCAGCAGCTGGGGCACCCACCTGTACAGCCAGCAGCTGGGATACCCACCTGTACAGTCAGCAGCTGGGACACCCACCTGTACAGTCAGCAGCTGGGACACCCACCTGTACAGTCAGCAGCTGGGACATCCACCTGTACAGTCAGCAGCTGGGATACCCACCTGTACAGCCAGCAGCTGGGACACCCACCTGTACAGTCAGCACCTGGGACACCCACCTGTACAGTCAGCAGCTGGGACACCCACCTGTACAGCCAGCAGCTGGGACACGCACCTGTACAGTCAGCAGCTGGGACACCCACCTGTACAGTCAGCAGCTGGGACACGCACCTGTACAGTCAGCAGCTGGGACACCCACCTGTACAGCCAGCAGCTGGGACACCCACCTGTACAGTCAGCAGCTGGGACACGCACCTGTAGCAGGGACCTTCAGGCAGCTGGGTCACACCCACCTGTACAGTCAGCAGCTGGGACACCCACCTGTACATCCAGCAGCTGGGACACCACCTGTACAGTCAGCAGCTGGGACACGCACCTGTACAGTCAGCAGCTGGGACACCCACCTGTACAGCCAGCAGCTGGGACACCCACCTGTACAGTCAGCAGCTGGGACACCCACCTGTACAGTCAGCAGCTGGGACACCCACCTGTACAGTCAGCAGCTGGGACACCCACCTGTACAGCCAACAGCTGGGACACCCACCTGTACAGTCAGGAGCTGGGACACCCACCTGTACAGTCAGCAGCTGGGACACCCACCTGTACAGTCAGCAGCTGGGACACCCACCTGTACAGCCAAAGCTTATCCTTAAGGATCTGGAAGTTCCAATTTCTGGCGAGGACTGGCCTGACGCGTTCCACCCACACGTCTGAGGAGAAGGGAGCATGCGTCACCACTTCTACTCTGTGGATGGCTACTTCTTACTCTCGTTAATACTCGTAAAATACAAGACTTTCAACCAGGACCTGGAGCGTCATAGGTCGGTGAATACCCAACTGTCAATAGCAATTTATTGGCATAGTATTATGATATAGCCTCTCCCCATTAAGATATTAAGACCGGTGTTCCTGAAGGTTCTGTCCTGTCTCCTGTTTTATCTCCATTATATTACCGAGTAGCATTCTTCTACAAATAACCAAATGCACTCCTATGACAACGAATCAACAATGCATTTCTCAACATCCTTCATTTCTACTCCTTCTACTCTCACCCGATCTGCATCTTGTCTCGACATAAACCTACTCATAAACTTAGACAGCATATCTTAATGAGGTAGACGAAATCTGGTTACGTTTAAAGCCTTCAAGACATAGTTTCTGCCTATCTTTCTATTGAAATTCCTCAAAACTTTCCTATCTCTTTTGATGGATCCGTCATTCCACCACTGGACTCAATGAGCATACTCGATATCACTGTAACAATAGCTAAGTCTGCCTCTAAGAGAATGGGAGTCCCGTTCTGATGTCGAAATTTCTTTCCTTCTAAAAGGTTGCTCCGTTTACACAAGGCAATAATTTGTCCTTGTGTGGAGTACTGCTCTCACATCTGCGGTGCTTCTTCCTCTGTATCCTTACTTGACAGAGTTGGGTCTGCCCCAGGCTAACTTTTAAACTTGACCCCCTTTCCCTACCCCGCAATATTGGTTCACTTTCCCTCTTCTACAGGTATTACTTTGGTTTTGCTCCCGAGAGCTGGCTGCTTGTGTGCACTGGCCATGAGCCATACTCGGCAAGCTGCTGCGTCACATGATTACTGTGTGGCCGTTGGCAACACAAGGATGGGCTTTATTGATAACTGTTTCTTTCTGTGCATCTCGAAGCCATGGAACTCTCCACCCTCTCATGGCTTTCCTAATAATGATTACCTGACACTTTTTAAGACAGTTTTTTAATTTCTTGCAATTTTTTTTAGTATATTTCCTCCTCTTCTTTTTCCCTCTTTTTATTATACTTTGTCGCTGTCTCCCGCGGTAGCGAGGTAGCGCAAGGAAACAGACTAAAGAATACCCAACCCACCTACACACACATGTATATTCATACACGCCCATATACACACATATACATATCTATACATTTCAACATATACATAAATATACATACACAGACAAATACATGTATATACACATGTACATACTCATACTTACTGCCCTCATCCATTTCCGTCGCCACCCCGCCACACATGAAATGGCACCCCCCCTCTCCCCGCACGCGCGAGGTACCGCTGGGAAAAAAACATCAAAGGCCACACTCGTTCACACTCAGTCTCTAGCTGTCATGTATAATGCACCGAAACCACAGCTCCCTTTCCACATCCAGGCCCCACAAAACTCTCCATGGTTTACCCCAGACGCTTCACATGCCCTGGTTCAATCCATTGACAGCACGTCGACCCCGGTGTACCACATCGTTCCAATTCACTCTATTCCTTGCCCGCCTTTCACCCTCCTGTATGTTCAGGCCCCGATCACTCAAAATCTTTTTCACTCCATCTTTCCAACTCCAATTTGGTCTCCCACTTCTCCTCGTTCCCTCCACCGCTGACACATATATCCTCTTGGTCAATCTTTCCTCACTCATTCTCTCCATGTGACAAAACCATTTCAATACACCTGCGCTCTCAACTATACTTTTCTTATTACCACACATCTCTCTTACCCTTTCATTAGTTACTCGATCAAACCACCTCACACTACATATTGTCCTCAAACATCTCATTTCCAACACATCCACCCTCCTCCGCACAACCCTATCTATAGCCCATGCCTCGCAACCATATAACATTGTTGGAACCACTATTCCTTCAAACATACCCATTTCTGCTCTCCGAGATAACGTTCTCGACTTCCACACATTCTTCATCGCTCCGAGAACCTTCCCCTCCTCCCCCGTCCTGCGACTTACTTCTGCTTCCATGGTTCCATTCACTGTTAAATCCACTCCCAGATATTTACAACACTTCACTTTCTCCAGTTTTTCTCCATTCAAACTTATCTCCAAATTTTTCCCTCTTGTCAACTCTACATACTTCAGTTAAGGCCAGCCCTTGATGTGGATTTTTGTCCATGACTTGAGCCTCCAATGTCAAGAAAAAAAGAGATATAACCTTAAGGAGGTTAGATAAGATGGGAAAAGACAAGTGAACATCCCACACTAAGTAAACTACTGGTATACAGTGGTAAAGGATTAGAAAATACTACTAAACAGCTCAAATAGAAAGGTTATGGAGAGACGTGGGTAACATGTTCATCCAAATGCAATGTTTCAAAACTTCTTAAGATAAAAGACTTGGAAACCTTAAGTCCACTGGACTGGAGCTGTGGCGAGAACTTGTACAGCAAACATCAACATTTTGGAAGTGAGGTTACTCATACATGGCATGTCTACCTGATGGTAGTTTACTAACAGTCTACAGAAACCTTGGACAGGCCATTAGGGTCATTGTTAAGCATATGTTTCACACGAGGAAGAATGTATATTAACGGAGTGGAAGAGTGCAGACAGGGCATCAGCAGTGAAATAAAGACTTATATAAAGGAATAGAAACGGCAACTCACCACAGGGTCCTTTCGAGGCTGTTTGTGGCAGTGGAAGACATCAGAAACTCACAGAATAATGTGGCAAAAATATAAGGCAAACAGACAATTCAGAGAGAATAACCTGCAAATTGTCGTTTTTACTATATAGGCGCAAATTATGAAAGTTGTGGACTAAAAACAAGTAAACTTATCAAGTCTGTTATAAACTTAACAATGGTGCTGCTTTCAACCACACTACTTGGGAAATCCCGTTGAACTAAAAGCATTTCGCTTCGTTCTAGGTATATCGTAAGCCCTCGAATTTGTATCCATTACTACTATTCAAATCAGACAAATCAAGTCTTTGGCAGTTTGATAGATCAATATTATAACAGCCTTTGGTGATCTTGAATAACTGTATTAGATCACCTCTTAACCTTCTCTTTTCTAAGCTGAATATATCTAAGAGGTATAATCTTATCTGCAGGATTTGTTTCTCTTTTCGGAAATCATCTTGGTTGCTCGACGCTTGCCTGTCTCAATCTATCTATGTCTTATTCAGGTAGGGTGACCAAAGTCGAACACAATATTCAAGATATAGACGAACCAATAAACTGTAAAGTGTAAGATGATTTCCTTGGACTTCAATTCGAAGGCTCCACCTATGAAACCAAAAATTTTGTTAGCTCTTCTTACTATTTCTGTGCACAACTTACTTGGTTTTAGGTCTCCAGAGATCATAACACCCAAGTCTTTGGTCACATTTAACTCTTTCACTTCAACAGAATTCATACCGTAGCTTGCATTTCCGTTTACTCTACCATTACGTAAAACTTTGCTTTTATCGATATCAAGATACATTTGCTACCTATAAGCCCAGTTCATCAGTGTATCTAATTCAGTCTGAAGCTGTAGACATTAAAGTTCATTCGTAGATTCATTACCAAGTTTCGTATCATCAGCGAATTTTGATATCTTGCAATACAGCCCATTATTGATATCAACATGTATTAGAAAAAAAACCTGTCCAAAGACTGATCCTTGTGGCACTCCACTTCTTACGTCTAACCATTCCGAAACTTCACCATTAATCACTATTCTTTGCTTACGGCCAGTTGACCAATTTCCCATCCATTAATACCATGTGACGTAATTTTTGCCGGTAATCTTTGATGCAGAACCTTTATGTAAGCTTTTTGAAAGTTTAGACAGATAAAATCAACTGTTTACTTTTATCATACATATTGAATATATCACACAAGAAATCAAGCAGATTTGTCAAACATGAGCGATTTCGTCGAACTGAGAATTGTTTACTACGTATTTGTTCCCTAAATAGTTTACAGTTTTGTCTCTAATGATGGATTTCTAACTGCAGACGTTAAGCTGATAGGACGACAATTTCAGGGCAGTGAATTATTATTTTTTTTGAATATTAGTGTTACATTGGCAAACTTCCATTCATCTGGAACTTTTCCTGCAGCAAATGACTTATTGTAAAGCTCACTTAAGCGTTTAACTATCGCATTTTTCGCTCTTTCATCATTCCCGGATGAAACTTAGCAAGGTCTGCCGTTTTTGGTGAATATAAGTCCTCGGCTTTCATGTCGATTTGTTGAAGAACTTTCTTCTCTCTTATCTATGAATATGGATTCGGGATGTGGGTTATGTCTTCAATCGTGAGTACAGATGCAAAAAAGCAACTCTGTTATTTTGTCATGGCTTCGTTGTCTTGAACCAAGCCACGGTTGTCCGAAAATAATGGACCTACTGACTGGGTCATGATTCTCTTGCTTCGAACATAAATATGAAACTCTCTAAGGTTTCTTTTGCTGTTCTCAACAATATACACTTCATATTGACGTTTGCTTTGTCGTATAACTCTCATATTTTCTGTATGCAAATGTACACAACCTTACTTTATCAAGATGGTTATTGGATTCTTTGAGTTTCTTATAAGCTACTTTCTTAGACAACCGTGACTCTCTATTTCATTGTTCCAACACCATAGTTTTGTCTTAGTAATACACCGTCCACTATGCTCTGATGTGTAAGTTCACTCTGCTACTTTGAAGGTTTTTATACCTTTTCCAAGTTACGTTCATGTCATTGACTATATTGTCCCAGGTTTGCCTGTGAAGAGCAATATGAAGACCGTTAAAATTTGCACGTTTAAAATCGGGTATTTTTTCGGAATTGTCACTGTTGACCAACATTACATGTACTGTTGACCAACATTACATGTACTACTGACCAACATTACATGTACTGTTGACCAACATTATATGTAGTAAATGTATTTTGTCGGTGATCACTTGTTCAAAACTTTAATTCAACTTCAACATTATCACCGAGATCCTCATTTGTAGTTAGAACTAAATCTAATATATTGTCGTCACAAGTAGATTTCTCGACTAATTGGATTAGATCATTATCAAGCCAATTTAAGCAGAGTCCAGGTGGCGCTGGAGCTACTGGAAAGGGATTCTCCCAATTAAGTATTGGCATGTTAAGATCTCCTCATATGAGATAATCTTGTTCATTACATATTTCTGCTAACTGATCATAAAATCTTCCGTTTGCCACGTTGTGTCTGTGCAGGAGGCATATTAGCTAGTCCTATCGTTACTTTCTTATGTAGTTTGTAGTCTCTAATTTCTACAAAAATGAAGACTACGTTCCCAATGGCTACAACAGGTTTTTTTTTTTCTGCAGGATTCAAAAGATCTTGAACAAAAACCATGACATTACCGCCTTGTTTGTCTAATTAAACAGAGTGTAGTCTGGAGTTGGGCGAGGAAGTCTCTCCTACTGATATCTAACCAAGATTGGGAAATGGCAATCACATCATACTTTCCTTCTAACGCTGTTCTCACTAACTATGAGACTTTATTTCCAAGCGTTAACATAGAATATTTCTGGACGAAACTAAGACCGATTTGGAAAGCTACTTCCAGGGGATGGTGTACTCCATGGAGTCTGCGATGTCTGACCATAACGCGCGTATGGACTCATTAAGGAGCTTACCAAGATGCGCTCCTCCTACTTCTTTCAGGTGTAGTTCGTCCTGCATAAACATATCAGACTACATGTACTAATGCTGCCACAACTTTATGAACCCGACTCCTTCCTGAACACACTAATCTATCATTTAAACTGAATGTCGCCGATCCTGGGTAGAACTCCTGAAATCATAACATTGTTAGTTTTGTTTTGAAAACGTGGAATAAACTGGCGATATATCTCCAACAGCTCCTCCGATCCCTCGCTTAATCAATTGTTAGTACCATCATGACAAACAACAAGTGTATGATCGTTAGTAGCAACCAGACAAACGACAAGTGTATGATCGTTAGTACCAACCAGACAAACAACAAGTGTATGATCGTTAGTACCAACATGACAAACAACAAGTGTATGATCGTTAGTACCAACCAGACAAACAACAAGTGTATGATCGTTAGTACCAACATGACAAACAACAAGTGTATGATCGTTAGTACCAACCAGACAAACAACAAGTGTATGATGGTTAGTACCAACATGACAAACAACAAGTGTATGATGGTTAGTGCCATCACAACCCTCGTCTACAGCGTTGACAACATCATCTACCCTGGTTGGTGCCTGGAAAACAAACGTGTGCGTTGTGAAGGGTTTCTGGCTCAGCATTCCTCCAGTTGTCGTCGTATCAGAGGTTGGCTGACGAGCCTAACTAAGTGTTCGTTATCGTCGCACTATATGGAAGGGTCGGCTTCGCCTGGTGAGAGAAGAAGGATTACTTTGTGCTCTCTCAACACCCACACCAGCGATGATGTCCATCATTGATGACGCACTAGATGATTCTCTCAGCCAGCTAGATGGTCTTGAAGGACATTTACTCTCTGTATTAGAACTGTTATTTTCTCAGTAGCTGCAGCCAGCTTTACCTCAAGGGTCCGTCTGTCCACACAAAACCTGCAAATTAAAGACATCACAAGATTATTGTAAACCTGCATGACAACCTGCGCACAGAACACTGTTGACTTGCTGGTAAATAGTGAACAGAAATCATATATTACTGAAAGTAGAATTAGTAAGAAAAAAAAGTTACAGGAAAGGCACCACCTTCTATATTAGGCTTACGAGAGTTCCGTGAGATGTGCGCAGTGTTTCCCAGGCACATACGTGTAGGCATATTTCTGTCTTTCTTTGATCTGACAATTCATTACAATTTCAGCACTATAGTGTGAGATACAACCAGTTAAACATTTCAAACCACACACAAAAGAATTTCTAATTCCAAGCACTAAGAAATGACAACAAAAAGAATATTAGATCCGGTATAGTAAATTGTTCTGAGAAGCTCACACCAGCACATCTGACCATTAGGAAGGATGGTACCAGACTTTACTAGTAAGTGTGATCTACACGCTAGAGAAGATAACACAGAAACAGGCTTTCATGTTATCAGTTATGACTTTTGTCTGATACTCAGTTGTCTAATGATGTTCTCACTTGTCCCTTTTTCATATCTTACTATAACCTCCACTCATGATTCCGGTTCAAAGGTGGTGTTTGTGATTATCCCTACATAAACACACCGGTTGTACGCCTCAAGGACCTTGAATCTCCCAACTTTAAAGTTATATGGCTCCAGGTCTGTCTCCCTATTACCGCACTTTTCCTCTGTGTTGCTTATTGCTCTCCTGATTTTTCAAATGTTACATCCTTCGACAACTATCTAAACTGAAATGAGACTGTGACATCCTCTCACCCGCAAACCGTAATCTTCTACCTCTGGGATTTCAACGTTCACCATAGGGAATGGTTGAATTTCTCCCATAAGGATGGTGGAGGGACTGAAGTCCTCACGTTCTCAATTCTCAATGATTTAGACCAAAGCATCCCCCATCCTACCCATATTCCTGACCGCTGTGACCGCTCTCCTGATATTCTGGATTTATTTTTCCCTTCTAGTCCATCCCGCTATAAATACACAGTCTTACCCTCCAGTTGGTTCATCTGATCACATCCTCATAAATGTATCTATTCTAACGGCATCTCCCCCTCCAGTAGCCCCTTTTTTAACAAAGCTGACTGGAATAATTTATGTAACTTCATTTCTGACTTTCTTTAGGTATATTACTGTCTCTTATGTGATGATGCTTCAGTCTCCGCCAAACACACAACAGAGGTTATTCTTGCGGGAAAGGAAGCATTTGTCCCCTCTTCCTCCAAGACGACCTCTTCATCCAATCCATGTTCAACCGTTCCTGTTTTGAGGTTATTAAGGCAACGGATCAGTCATATCAGGCTTGCAAAAACACTTGTTCCTATGGCTCCCATTCAACTTTTATCACGGCCCGTAATTACTGCAAGCACGTTATCCGTGAGACGAAGTGTTCCTTTATTCAAAGGAAGTGCGATCTCTCCTCATCATCCACTGATAGGCCTCTTTGGTTTTTAGCCAAGGGCATCTCTAACAATTTCTGTTGTTCTAACTTTCCTTCACATTTCCGCTCTGACGGTATAATAGCTGCCTCTCCCGTAGACAAACCAACTTTTTTGATGGTTCCCGTTTCTCCTCTAACTCCACTTTGGATGACTCTAGCATTCTTTCACCCGCTGATGCTCTTCTTACTAATCTTATTCGTCTTCCAGTAATCAATTTTCAGACTGTCCGAAATGCGATTCTTTCTCTGGACACAAACAAGGCTTATGGTCCTGATGGCATTCATCTCCGTGTACTTAAGAAGTGTGCCTTTGAACCTGCACCTGTGCTTGCTTATCTGTTCCGTGTCTGTGTAAATACAAAAACTTTTCCTTCTCCTTAGAAACACGCCTTGATAATCCCACCCCTAAGAATGGTGACCGTTATGACCCCTCTAACTATCGTCCTATCGCTTTGACATCTACTATTTCCATAGTCTTTGAATCCCTTCTCAGTTCCCATATCTATAAACGCCTCGAAAATCACAACCTTCTCTCTGATTACCAGGCTTCCGTAAAGCGAGATCCACTGGTGATATTCTTTCCTATCTTACTAATGTCTGGTCATCATCCCTGAAAGATTTGGGTGAGTCATGTGTAGTTGCCCTTGACATATCTAAGGCTTTTGACAAGGTGTGGCATCGGGGGTCTCATATCTAAGCTCCCTCTTTTGGCTTCCCCCCCTCACTTTGCTCCATATCTATCTTCGGCTGATCTATCTCTGTGGTTGTTGGTAGATCAGCCTTCTCCTTTTCTACATCAACAGCAGTGTCCCTCAAGGTTTTGTCCTATCCCTTACATTTTTTCTCTTTTCCTCCAGAAATAATCCAGTGCACTCATACGGTGACAACTGAACACTGCATTCGACATCCTTCAATTCTGCTCCCTCTTCTCTCACTCGATGTGCATCTCGTCTTGACACAGTTTCCTCAATAAACTCAGACTTGGACAGTATATCTCAGTGGGTTACACAAAATCTTAGTAAGTTTAATGCCTCCCAGACCCAATTTCTGCCCATCTCTACATCGAAAACTCGACGCAAGTCTCGTTTCTCCTTTGACGGTTCTGTAATTCCACCTCTTGACTAAGTGAACATACTTGGTATTACTGTTAGATTCACTTTCTTGGAAACCCAACACTACATGAATAGCTAAGTCTGTCTCTAAGTAACTGGGTGTCCTGTTTAGACACCGAGACTTCTCTTCTGAACAGTTGCTCCGTTTATATAAGGGATTGATTCGTCCTTGTATAAAATACTGCTCTTACATTTGGGCTGGTTCTTGCTCTGTATTCTTACTTGACAGAGTTGAATCAAAAGCGGTCAGATTTGCAAACTGTCCCAGGCTAACTTTCAAATTTGACCCCCTTACCCTACGCTGCAATGTCGGTTCACTTTCCCAATTCTATAGGTATTACTAAGGCCTTTGCTCCCGAGAGCTGGCTTCTTATATGCCCACGCCACTAGCTAGACCACGCAATACTTGGGAAGCTGCTGCGTCACATAGTCATTCTGTGGCCATGAACAACTCAAGGGTGGGCCGTTTTGATAACTGCTTCTTTCCCTACTCGTCGAAGCTTTGAAACTTTCCACCTTCTCTTGTTTTTTCCCAATAACTATGACCTACCACATTTCATAAGACAGGTTTTTTCACTTCCTCGAGAATTCGTTAATACTCGCCCTTGCCTTTTCTTTTTCCGTTTCATAATTCTCTCTATATTTTCAGTTCAGACCCGGTCTTGATGTGGAATTTTGTTCGTGACTGGGGCCTTCAACATTAAAAAAGAAAAAAGTAAATGAGAGAGAGTATATTTAGGGATATGATAAACAATCTTTGTCTAACATTCTCAGGAGACTGTAATATTTCATAAATACATAGGTTCGTGTAGTTTGTTTTTTGATTGCCAAATGCCTTTGATAATGTCTTTAATTGAAAGGAATTCCTGCATATCTTAAGGGAAGGACATCTGGAAATATTTGAAAGCTAATAACATGGAGAGAGTAGAGGACATTAGAGGGATACGTTCTCAAGCTGTACGAAGGAAAGGAGTGAGGTCTCTCAGGGTTCAGCAATGGAACCACTGCTGTTTCTGATCACGTAAGCGACGACTCAAAACCAGTCTTCACCTCTTATTGTCCCTCTTATGATTCATTATAAGCCAGTTCCGATCCTACCGTCCTCAAAACTAATCTTCACTACTATCTTCTCTTCATATACTTCATTAGCAGCCAATTCCATCCCTGCAGCTCCCCCAATGTCGCTCACAGACCTCCCTCCTCCACTTTCAGTCCCATTCCAAACATACAGACAAGCCTGTGAGGGAAGAACTGCATCAAAACCCGAACCCAGCCTACAGTGAGTATTACTATAAACTGCTAAGCAGTGAACTGTTAACTACAGAAACTGAATTGCTTGCAAAAGAACAGAGAACAATACAGACTGAACTACGGTGGAAGAACGGTGAACAAAGCAATGTGGACTATGGATCAACAGCAAGAAAACGATAGCAAAAGAAAATATCCACTTGCCGCTCACTAAGATATATGATAGTAAATATTGTTTGGGGAAGCAGGCAAAAGACGTAACGAGAGTATATCGACCTAAAAACACCACTCTATTAACACAAGAGTCAAGGTTTATCCTGGACAAGAAGCCAAATATAGTGATAATTCACAAACAACAGCGACTGCATAGCAAGTTAATCAGCTGCACTGGAAAAACTCGACCTGACCACAATTCTTACCTCCCTCAAGAATGGCTGTCTCTCCTTTGGCATTAGTAAGGACAAAGAAGGTGGCCCAGCCGTGGATGGTGAAGAGGAAGAATCTGGC